>NC_092211.1:14693089-14712679 GCF_043381705.1 Parasteatoda tepidariorum
TTACCATAGATATATATATATATATCTGTAACCATGTAACGATGTTTCGTTATTAAGTCAGCTATGAAATTACGCTATGTATATTTGTTTACTATTTTTTTATACATAGTTTAACAGTGTGAATTTCTGCAACTTTTCAACTTCAACTCTTATGAATCAGATACTTTCACATTTCGGTTATTAAAATTAAGACTTCTATCAAGTTTAAAATTCACGCGTTCAGTTAAAATATTACTGCTCACACTTCGTAATATAAAGAATTTGTTTTGCAATAAAAATAGCAATGCAATTTCGCAATGTATCTTTCTTATATAAAGTTTAAAATTCAACATTTCTGCAATAGAGAGCATTTATGAATCGGTAACTTTCAAATTTCCTTCAAATCTCGGTCATTAAAGTTTAGACTTCCATTCTACTTTAAGATTTACGCATCCTAATAAAATATTGCTTCCCACACTTCATAATATCAGGGATTGGCGGACTCTTTGGCATCAAAATTCTCAGCATCATCCATTCTCAGAAGAGGTTCACTGCCTAGAGGCTTAAGTCCCAAATCCTTCTATAATCTCACGTCGCCGACAGAGGAGGCTTATTTTCTGTCAGGACAGATCGACGAAATATGAGCTCTTCATAACAAACAACGATCCAAAGAAAAGCGAGAGTAGAAGACGAAGATGATAAAGGCCAACTCTTTGCATATTTATTTCAGCCAATCCAGACACAAATGACAGATTCCATCCATCATGGCATAGATTTTTTAACGTCCAGAGCTTGGCTCGTTATCATCCTGGGTTTCGTTGTCGTCTTCTGACATTGATGAAGTCCATTGCGTCATGGAGCCAATAAATCCTGGCTCTAAGCAGCCCTTTGCCTTTTCTACGATGAAATATTCGCTTCGTTTGCTCTTCGGGGTGGGATGGAAAAGCTTATATCTTTGGTGTGAATGACCACGAAGTATACTTTTGGAAGGGTTGAGGGGAAGGGAAGATTAGATAACAGTAGATGACAACAATGAGCTTTTGTAAACAAAGCGTTTGTTTTCGCGTTGCTGAATCTCTTCTTCCGTTGAGAGGAAGAAGAATGGGTTTTGCAAGCTTTCGCACTTTGCAACTCTTTTGTTGGATTAGTCTTTTGTGGAAAGTTTCAGCTTTATTTTAAGAATTAGACTACATCTGAGAATGAAGAACTGCGTAAAATTTGGCTGAGGGATGATCTAATAATAAATGGTTATTTTGGATCCTCCTCTGGCTATTTTGAACGCTAGGCATTACTTAAAGTTACCTAGATGTAAGCATTGGAAGTCTACAATCAAACACTACAATTTATAGTAAAATTTCTACAACCAGAATGTGTAGTTTGTTTTTTCAACAAAAAAAAACATGCACAGTAAAAAAATAAAAAAATTTATGATTTAAAAAACCGAATCCTGTGCCAATACTTATTAAAGAAAATATTAAAAATTATATATTAAGAATAATATTAATAATTAAAATTTATAGTAAAGAAAGGTATGAGTAAAAAATTTACTTCGTTTTTGCCGGGATTCAAACCCATGGAAATAATGTGACAAGCTCGTATCAAGAAGCCTTATCGAGAAGCTCATATCCAGAAGCTCGCATTAACCTTGTTACTGGATCGTCTCACAGTATAGACGATTTTAAAATCAAATGAAATATGACAGAAAACCTGTCGTGACGTCTTTGTGAATGAGCGGAAGGCTACCACGGTCCTCTATTAAAACATATCTAGAATTCTTTTCCCGTATGATTGTACTGTATAAGTTGAATATTATTGAAACAAGATTTTATTGGAAGTAATTAATAAAATGCGCTAAGATAATTGTTCTCTATAAAATAATGAGGTTTATTTAAGTAATTTTTGAATTATAAAATAACTGACTATTTGATCGATTCCTTATCCGTATAACTAAAATTAATTTGGAGACCACCATAACCGAGGTCACAATCTTGCGACACAGTAGACGCAGGTTTGAATCCTGGCTAAGTCCAATAAGTTTTACAAACTGTTTTTAAAGCGAAAGAATTCCTTATAGTAATGCGACTGTGATAATATATTTGATAGTTTATGTGCAAGATAACAAAGATATTGAATTGAATGTAATAGGCTCAAGTAACGGGGTAGTGTAAAATGGTATGAGTATATAACTTTTGCTTACACCACTGACTGTTTCAGTAGTAAACTCAGAAGTGGAGGTTTTATATAAGGCTTACGATTTCAGTGTTAACTTAAAATAAGCCATTGACATTTGGCTAACTTTGAGAGGTATTCTTTAATTATCTCTAACTCGATAATGAAGTTTAGTTACCAAGTGGATTTTGTTATGATGAATAATTATTTGATGTGCTCTGAGTCGAAAATTTAGTTTCACTCAAGTTTTCATAAGCTTAATGGGAAAAAAAAAATTTTTCTTCCCTATTTATAATTCAGATATTTCGGTGCTGCCATCTAGTGTGGCAGAAACTAGACGTCCAAATTAACATGACCAACGGTATCTCACCCATTGTGGTGGTTCTGCAAGAGTGGATACCACCTCGGGAGAACGCACTAGGTCTGCTCATCGGCAAGACCGATTAAACAGCTCATTGGAAATAAATAATAATAATAATAATTCAGATATTTTTATTCATATCCCCGTCTTCCAATAAATAAATAAATTTACTCAATGCATCGATAAATAAGTGAACGTACAATTAAAATAGAATATTACTAATTTTAAGGGATTTTTAAACAGATGAATTAAACGTCTTCTCTTTCAGATAGAAAATGTAGATATTGAATTTCAGCATTTGGGAAATTCAGCATTAGGTAATTAAAATGAAGCGCTAAATAAAAGTGTGCCCCATAACAGAAATTCCTCCACATATTTGATTCTTGGTGCTATTTAAAATCAAGTAAAATAAAAGGTTAAAAAGTTACAATAGATGGCAGATATCAGTCCTCAGTGTCAAAGGAACGATTTATGCGAGGCAGCAGGTTCAAAACAATCCTCTCGCAATCCGCGCTATCAAACACACAGAGCAACATATCTTGTACGGCCTTTTAATTGGAAAAGCGGGAAATCTAAGCTCCCGAGCTTCACACAGGTGTCCCAAACTACCCAAACTCATCAAAGTACTGTTAGCCAAGGGAATATCGGAGAACGTCACATTTGTCAGCTTTTAATGCCTTGGAGGTGGGGCTCTAATGGTCTGGGGAGGAAAAGGCTTCTGATAAGATGGCCGGGGCTTCTTCTCTTAAGTCCTCATGCTGGATGTCTTTTCTGAAAAGTCGCTGATCGGATTTAATTTGCATGTAGATTTGATCGGAGTGATTGGGTGTATTTGCAGACAGTAAAGATAAGCAAGATTGTTAATATAGGTCGTCGTTATTATTTTCATTTAGTTCGATTCGAAACTGGATTTAAAATACTTCACATTTTTAACAAGGATTCTTTTGTAGCATGAAATGTTTTTCAATCGAAATATGCACTGTTGTTAACTGCAATTCAATAATTATAAATCTAGTTTAATGTAACTAGCGTCCTTTTTTCGTGGTAGTAAAAATGGTATTAAATTTTGATATAAAAAAATAAGTAGTTTTATAAAAATGAAAGGCCTTCGTGTGCCTTTCTTTTAATATTTGAAAACTTGTTTCCTGACCTAGTTGCTTAGACTCATACAAATATATGAAGAAACTGGGAATTATTCATTTCAAATTGGTGATTTAATTATTTTTTTAAATATGCGGTTGTCTCTAAATGCAATCAATTAATTTTAGAGAGATAATATGAAAGGTGTTCCTTAATCACCGCCCTTAACCTTGACAAAAGGAAATGGAGTAAGGAAGCGGAAAAAATTGAAAACACATAATATTGAACCATATTATAGCTCTTACCTTTTTTTACACGGTACAATAACTCAATTTGAACGGATATAATGTATAATTTAGTACTTTATCTCAGGTACTGCGAGGATTATGGTTCATGAAATCGATTATATGGAACAACCATGAACAGATTTTTTTAGAGTGTACTATTTTTAAAAATGTTACTGCAACCTTTGATATTGCAACCAAAAGGACAAAAAGAAAATTACACGATACAATTTCTCAATTTGAATGAAAATATGATTTAATTTACTTCCTCAACATAGGTACAGCAAAATTGCACGGTATTATTGTTCAAGGTACCGATATTATGGTTCAACGCTGAATTAATTTTTGTGAGAGTGTATAATTATTGAAATGGAAAAATTGTACAACCTTGGTCTAAGTTGAAACTAACTTTAAAAATACATTGATTGGTATTTTTCTTCTTTTATCAAAATATACATTTATTTATTTTTTTCCCAACGAAATTAAGTTTCACTAAGAAAGATGAATGTAGGCTTTCCAGTTCAGAAAATATATATTTTACTTATGTTAAATCCATTCTATTTTCTGGGTCGAATCGATTAAATTTTACTGTGTTTACCATTGAAGTTTCTTTTTTCATTTTCTTTTCTTTTTTTCTAAAAGTAAATCCAGAGGAATTGAAATTACATGTGAAAAGGTAAACACTAGAATTCCAATGTATATCGATCAGCTTTAGTATTCTTAAAAGAAAAGGAAGATTTATAGAGAAAAAGGAGTAAAAGAAACGGAAGAAAAGGGGAAAAAAAATATTTTTCTTTTCAAACGGAATTGAAAAGGGGAACTCTATTGGCTCTGGACTGATCAATAGCATTCCTGATGTAGGCGGAGTCCGGTTCAATTCCAATCTACGGCACACGTCATTCTTCAAAGGGTGTAGGGGTGGTGGAGGCAGGAGTGGACTTTTCTTTCAGTTCTCTTTTCAAAATCAAACAACTTTATCAAAAACAAGTAAGTAAAAGAAAGAGGGGAAAAAAAGTCTATTACATACACATAGACTTAAAAAAATAGAGATGAAAAAAATACGCAGATTGAAAATAAGAGGGAAACAGATTCAAGACGACGAATAGGGTTCCCGTGTAAAGGTGAAAATGCTTGGCAATGTGTTTTTTTACCCCAAAGATATTGGCGACTTGGCTTGGCAGTCGAGGAAGAAAAAAAAAAGGATGTTCGAATTTGAAAAGTTCTCGGTGCTTTTTTGTTTGTTTGGAAAAGATTTTTTTGTCGTATCGCCTCCAAGAACGATATGGCTTTTTCGTGTTTCGTTACGAATAACAAGGAAATCATTTCTAGAACGCTGCATATCGATAACGGAAAAGAATCGCCAGTGTTCCCGCAGTAAAACGTGATTGCTATGAATGAATTTGAATCGTTTGTCCTTCCTTTTATTGAAAGCGATTCAATATTGCATTAGTTCGAATCGTTTGTTTTCGTTTGGCACACAAGCTGAGAAAAATACAATAAACTGAAATAAAGCGCTCGAAAAGTAAAGACAATCGTAAAGCGACAATTTTATTGTGAAAATAAACAAAAGAAATAAGTTAAAAGAATAAAAACACAGCTCGTTTAGTGTTTCAAATTTGACACAAAAATAACTTCCTGACTTTCTTTTCCTTCAAAGTATAGAATATAATAAATGGTGTTCCATAATGAACACACGTATATTTTTCGAATGTTTTGCATATTTCTTGTATATTTTTTGAATTTTTTGTATATTTTTTTGAATATTTTTTGTATTTTTTGTGTATTTTTTGAACGTCTTGAATATTTTTCGAATGTTTTTTATATTTTTTGTATATTTTTTTAATTTTTTGTATATTTTTTTAATTTTTTGTATATTTTTGTATTTTTTGTATATTTTTTGAATGTCTTGTATATTTTTTGAATGTTTTGTATATTTTTCGAATTTTTTGTATATTTTTTGAATTTTTTGAAAGGGATAGAAAATACATTGCATACACAGAATATTAAAAAATAATTATAATAATTTTGTTTGATATTGGATACAGTTTATCATCGGAATCATAAGATATCCGGGGTACTTACATCAAATCACCTCCCTCCCTCACCTTTATACTACCAGCCTGATGTTGAGTGTATACTTTATGGGTGTTTTTCAATGTTCTTTCGAAGTAATAATAAAGCTATCGATTAAGTGCCTCATTCCCCAGTCAAAACAATGATTTTAAACTTATATGTCATTGTGTCTTAAAGAATAATCTGGGTTTTAGAGCAGGCAAATAGCTTAAATATTTAGAAAAAATATAATTTTCTTTTAAAAATTACCAATTTTACAGACAATGCAACATTGATGCAACTTTTGAAACATTGAAAAATCGAATCACAAACACTTTTCTTTTTCTCCAAAACTTTATAACTTGACAATTTGCGCAATTTTCAGAATCGACCTATGGGGTGCTGTTTGATAAACATAGCTTAACCTAACTGTCATGAATAACTGTTACAATATCACAACAGTAACGAAAACAGCGCTATTTCATTTTAGGACGCTCATTTTATCAGGATATTTATGCATTCATAATCAGAGATAGACATAAGGATATTTATGCACATCTCAATGCTTTAGTTGATGTTTAACATCGGTTTGATCAGATTAATTGAATAGCTAAGACATTAATGTTTATTACATCCAATCTTGATTAAATTAAAGAATAACAAATAACAAAATTCTCTACTAAACCTTTATTTTATCATACTTGGCTGCTTAATAATTAAGCATAATGTAATTTAAGCATATAAAACTAATTTACTTCCTTTAATCTCAGTTTCGAATAAATGCTTCAAGATTATTAATTCTCTAAATATAAATAATTCAAGTATGACTACTACCAATATGTGTACAAGAATTAATCTAATACCATTTCGTCATAATGTATTTTTTCGTATTTCACTTTATTTACACAACAATAAATTAACATGCAAATTAAAAACTAATGTGTCTGAAAGGAGACCAACTGAAATATATGAGATTCCCCACTTTACAAAAGAAATTTCACGAAAACAGTTTTTTTACTTAGCACCTAATATATATAATAAATTACCATTTCATTTGCAAAATATTCAAATATATTCTTCTTTTAAGCATGCTTTATTTCAATTTGTGATGAACATTTTCGATTTAGATCTCTGTTTTTCACTTTAAAGGAAGCATTTGATTTTTTATACCAGTCTTGTGCCAATCCAAATGAATTTCTTATGTTACCTTTGTTATTATTATTTTTTTTATATAGTCTCATGCATTTTTTTCCCTATTATTACAGTGTTCAGCAATATATGATGTCTTGTGATAAGCAAAATAATTTATGATTGTAATATTCCCCCCCCCCTTTTTTTTTCTATTTTAAATTTATTGTAAAATTTCCTGTGCAAGGTTTTCCTCTTGGCGACGAATATATATTATTTGTATTTATGTGTTTGTTTTTGTTCCCAATAAAAGTTGTTTTTTCGATTAAGAAGGAAAAAAAAAAAACTTAAAATTTCACAGCAAAAAGAACTGCTTGTATGTCTATACTGTAGCTTTTAAAATGTCCAAAGAAAAAATAATCAAAAAGTTTGAATTATATATTATAGCAGACCCTGATTAAGTCCAATTCTCGAGGGGATAAAACTATTGCGAAAACTCATATTATCAAATAATCTGATCACACTATTCATTAAACTATTAAAAAATGTTTGTTTCCTACCACTGAGTAATAGATTTTTCCAATTTGGAGAAAATTTTTTTAGCTTTTACAACATCAAAGGAGAACGTATCAAAACACAATTTATTGATGCACTTGAAAAAGAAAAGTTTGAACTCATTGTCCAGTGTAACTACGCTGGAAAGTTTTGCATGTCTAAAGTGGTAGTAAGTTTCTAAATTTCATTTTCAAAGCTTTTAAAAATGTTTTACAATTTTATGTTATGCAAATTTTAAGGATTAATGCTTCAGAATTGTAAAATTATTTTGAGAAGCTTCATTGAAGCTTTCAGAAATTTTAATATTTATTTTAACGCGACATTTATACAGACTGTAATTTATGTACAAAATAAAAAAATTTGATACTATTTTGAAAAGCTGAAATGAGATTTTTTAAAAAAAGTAATAATGTTAGGAATAAATTTTATCCAGTGCTAAAGCTACTAAAATTACAGTGTTTTTGTGAATGAAAAATGAAAAAAATAATAGATAAATTAATTAAAAATTAACCATAACACAACCAAATAAAAAGGAAAAAAACTGAAACTAAAAAAAAAAAGGCTACTAAAATACATTTAGAAGCCACGTACCGGCATGACTGAAGAAGAGTTGTCGGGTTTATTTCTCCGCGTTTTTTTTTTTTTTTTTTTTTTTNTTTTTTTTTTTTTTCCCTCGTTCTTTCCTCCCCACTCCCCCTCTTATTTTTTATGATTAAGTCATACATATTTTTTTAATATGAATTATTTTACATGTATGTAGCTGTAATTTTGAACTACTTTTTTTTTCAAAAGAAAGTTTAAATTTCGATCGCAAATAATAGTTTGTAAACTTTTTGTTTTAAGATAAATGATGTTATTATCGATAGCTTTGATCACAGATATCTCAATAGTTTTAAAATATGAGTTGAAGGAAAAAAAGTTATGTTTTTCATAGAAATAAAATGCATTTGTATGTGAAATTTTTGAACTGAACTTTGATTTATGTTAATTAATCTCATGTTAGTGGATTATTTAGATACAATATTGACTTTCCTTCCAGTTATAAATCTTTACAAACTTACCTCTCTCTATAGATAATTGAAATGTTATTGGAATATTTAGATGCAATATTAAGTTTCCCTCCAGTTATAAATATTTGCAAACTTACCTCTCTCTCTATATATAATTGAAATGTAATTGGAATATTTAGATGCAATATTAAGTTTCCTTCCTGTTACAAATCTTTGCAAACTTATCTCTATCTATACATGCAATCGAAAATCTATCTGGATGTATATTTGATGAATGCATAACTCAAAAACAAGAGCATCGATTTGGATGGTGCTTTTTCCAGCAGCTTGCAAAATTTTTTTAAGGGGTGGCTTGTAAACAATCACATATTTCCGCTAATATCTGGTTCTGTCTCAATATCGAAAAAATGGAATTTCAATTGATGAAAACCATTGTTACACATAAATTAAAACGAGTGCTGTCATGGTAACAGCATTTTTACACAATATTTAAAAAATAGAAGCAGACGAAACGACTAGACAAAATTATATATCTTTAAAGTTCTCTAAACTTATAGTTCTATCACAAGTCGCAAATATGCAGGCAAATGTAAGTTATCAAACATTGAATAAATATTATGTGTCACCATCAGTTTTAATGTTAAACATACAAAAGCTTTTTCGGCCAAACGTCATTTCAATTTCAGGGCTTTTAAAATTATTAAATTCTAATACAAAAAACAAATAAGTGACCAGTTTTATCTTGACAAAGTTGCTAATTTGATTTATTATCCATCAAAGAAGTCATGGAGACAGTCAGCATATTTATTTCTTTCATTTATCTCGGTATATGTTGTTTTAAAACATTTTAATAACAAATTCACCATAATACCTCGATACCATACTAACATGTAAGAGATAAAAATTAAATCCTCACTCAAGCAAATTATGCCTACATATTGTCTTCAATTTTTAAATCTCGAAATACTTAGGATTCTACTTATTTAATAAGGTGGGCAAGCTGGCGGATAGTAAATAATAAAATTGTGAATATTCTTTTGAATGTTTTTTTATTTTTTATAAATACAAAGTTCAAAAGTTCATTTTTTGCGATTTTCTCAAATGATCAACTAGTAATGCTTTAAGGAAGAAACATTTAACTTTGAGAATTGGGAAAGGCAGAAGGGGGATGGATGAAACCATTATCCCCAAAAGAACGCTACTCATTATTAAAGATAACAACCCTACTTTTTTACGTTTTAGAAAAGTCGCCAAAAATGACTCGATGTTCCTGCCTTCATTATCTATCTAATGAAGCCTGACCGACGTAAATATCATTTCAGGTTTTCCGGAACATTACCTTGATTTCCAGGATTCTTCCGTTTCTGATTTTCTCTCTCAAGTGCTGCTTTTAGAAACGATAACTTATTTTGGTAACTTTTGTTTCGACATAGATTTTCGACTCTAGAGTGCAGAGTTTTCCGTAACTGCACCTTCCCCACGGGAGTTTTTGATGTATAGAGTTGAGGTGCCGGCTTGCTGGAGCGATGAAAGAGATCCGCAAAACTGCTAATTGGAATAAATGGGAGGGGTATTTGCAGAAAGTGGGAACTTGCAAAGTTTAAATTGCAAGCCTTGCACTTGCAGATAAAAATATTATAGCAAGCTTTTGAAAAATTGTTACAATAACCAACAATAGCACATGAAAAGTTATTAACATGTTTCAATAAATTTACTCTTTGAACCCACACAATGGTTGGGGCTCTCAGTTGCCATTGAGACTGATCCGGGTTTTATCCCTGGTGACGGGTTCATACACATCAAGCTTCAGATCTATAAGTACCAGACATGCTGGTAAGTAAAGGTCACTAGTGCTGGATGCTGGTCACTTTGTGGCCATAATGACTTTGGTCCTGAATTAGCGGTCCCTTTCATGACCCCTTCGAAGGCAAACCTGAAGAAGCCTTTAAAGTTAGCAATAATTCTAATCAAATCTAATTCTGAGACTATTGTTTAATTTATAAAGAAAAAATTCAAGTTCAACTAGGTACAAAAATATAAGGTATGTAATAAACAACAATAATATATATTCTTAGAAATAAAATGATATGCAAAAAACGAAGACCACAAAAAAGATCTCCCATTTATTTAGAAACACAACTAATTAGTTCAATTTTTTTCATATTTATGTCATTTTAAAAGTTATTTTCTTATGTAATCTCCAAATTAATAATTTCCCATCTGTCAATACCGTGAGATTTTTATATATATGCATGTCATACCTCATACCCATTTCCATGACCTCGTCAAAAAGCTGAATCATCTTTTCGCCAAATGTTCTGAAATGCAGCAGAAAGCATTGATTTTCAAATCCACAGTACCATATGTTGACGAAACTTCAAAGCAATTTTTAAACTTGGTGAGAATAACATTATTTTCCTAAGCAGAAAACAGCAAACCTTACATTTTTAACCTCTCCTGATTTTTTTGCTCATTTTGTGAGCAACCTAGAGCAGTTCATAATATCATATACTAAGTTAAATATACATTTAGTTAATTTTCAAATTTATTTAGGTAGTTCGATTTGAAACGAGTGTTTATTTAAGAGCTACAATTTATTTAAAATGCTTTAACTCTTTTTTATTTGCATCTACACATCCGGTCATCTATCTGAATTTAGTCAATTGATAATTTGTTGGGACTTACTTTATCTTAACCAATTATTAATTTCCATTTAAGTACCTAAGTATTTTCAAAAAAATTCAATCGCTCCCTTAGCCTTATTCTTGAAGAAATACCAGTAAGAGATCACTCACATCTGAAAGTTTCTAGTTCTGAGTCAGGTGCCAAATCTCAGTTCACACCATTTATAATTACAAGACAAAAAGGACATTTTCTCAAGGGAAGATATTTCTTGGTTTAGGTGGACATGCCATTTCTTCAACTTCCGTTCCCAAGAGAGAGAGAGAAAGATACAGCTTTTCGATGGGGGGTGGGAAAGGTCCATTTATCTGCTTTGCCCAGTAAATAAATGACTGTAACAACAAACAATACAGATGAAGGGGGGCCGGCCTAAGACCGAAAAGAAATGAAAGTGCGACAAGCGATATTTCACTATTGGGCACAGAGAAATGGCCACAGAAGAAAAAGAATGGCAGAAAAGAGTTCAAACTAGGCTTAAGTTTGAAAAAGCCGAAAGAGAAGAACTTGTGCAAGAGAAGATGGAGAGCATGTCAGAAAAGAGACTTTCTGAAAAAGAAAGTCTTCTTTCTTCTTTTCCTGGGTGGTTGTCATCCGATTTGCGGCCGTCCACAGCAGGTCCACGAAGAAATATGTCGTCTCTGACAATTGGTAATACCTTCTTATTTTCGAAAGGTCCCGGATGTGGTCCAAAAGGGATTAGCATCGTGTTGTGGTATGTGTGTAGGGATTTTGAAAGTAAAAGTTTTTGGTAAATCCTAGCTATTTTTTTCCCTTAAAATTATTTTTTTAACCTTTAGTTTTCCCATATAGAGTAGTTTTTGAATTCAGAATTTTTTTCTATATGTTTTTAACAAACATGTTTTTACGTTTTATCACATACATTTTTTAGTTACAACTTGAGATGCATGTTTTCAAAGTGGGGCTAAAAGGGGCTGTTCACAGATATCGTTGCAATTGTTTTGTTATTTTTCTTCGCCTTTCTATAAGTTAAGAAAATATTATCAATGACAGAGTTCCGCTATTTATAATTTATCAGCATCAATAGATATCTTATGATATCGGTATCTGTCATTTAAGTACATGAAATTCTAAATTCATTTTTTCAGTTTTTTTTTAATTAAAAATCCTTTGATTTTGCATATTTGTATTTAGGTTTAAAAAAATTTTCTCGCAAAATATATGCTCTCGAAATTCTCTTCTCAACTATAAAGTGCAATTAATTTACATTAAAAGAATTTTTTTATACATAAAAAATAAAAGATTAAAAACAAACTAATGAATTTTATAAGAGATAAAAAGCCTTATTTCATGGCTTTAAATTTTTGAGAAAAATACTGTGAGTTTCTGGGAGTTATCTAGTTCAATTTATCACACTCCATTAATTCTTACACTTATACGATTTCATGTACCTTTTTAAATATTCTACCGAATGGCATTCTATCTTCAAAAGTATAAGAGCAAAAACATCAGGAACATATGAAATTTACTAACATATGAATTATTGAAAAGTTAAATAATGATCTGCGTTTAAAAAAGCGTAAAAAACTTTGAATAAGCTAATAAGACTACTGTAATTAAGGTAAAGAAATATAATTTTTGAGGGAATAAAAAAGAACAGTCAGTGAGTCCTAATGAATTTTTATTACACTAAGCTCATTCTATTTTCATAAGCATCCCATCTTAGCTTAGAAGAAGCTCTAAATTCTCGATATTTTTGTTCGTAAAAGAAGTGGAGAATATCTATATCAAGCTTAACACTAGATTAATTTAACCAGGCGAAAGAATTAAAGGCAAGAACCCAGTGCTTTTAAAATAATCAATAAAATGTAAGATTTTTCTCAATTTTTTTTTTAATTTTATAAAATTTTTCAACCATCTCAGAACTCAATGGCAGAACACAAACACTTTTTGTTATTTTGTTTTATGTATAAAACTTACATCGTAAATGTATAAAAATTAATGGAGATACATGTGATTCTTGCAAAATGGTTAAGTTTTGAACATAAACTTAACCTTTGTTAAAAGTATAAAGAGTTTGTATACTTTTTCCTAAATAATAATACGTATTTTGTGTTATGAATATGAGAGATTTTTAGAGGGATGCATTGACAGTATCTTTTGATAAGGCTTCAAAGAAAACGTAATTTTGAAAATGGAAAAATGTCAGGAATGTTAATGTAAATAAGGTATTATCAATTTATTAAAATCTAAATGAAAAGCTTTTTTTTATCGTGAAGGTGATGTAAAAAGATAACTATTTGGTGTAACGAGTTTATTTAAACTGACAATACTTTGAATTTAAACAAAATCTCACCCTCTCTTTTTTCTTCTTTGAAACAAAAAATAATTTTCATTTCTCAAGTTTACAAGTTTCAGTTACAAGTTTCTATACTATAATGCCATTTCTAGTAAAAAAAATCCGGTAATAAAAACCGAAATATACGATATTTAAACCATTCATTTGGTAATTTTTCCATTTTTAACTTACTGTTTACTACGCAAAATTCTGTTATATTTTATATGCACACAAAATCCGAATAAGTGGTTTTTATACCTTACTCCAAGGTACCATGATTTACCACATTTACCAAACTTTATTTCATGTTATAAAATCATATTTGATTGTTAATTTTACTAAAATCATTACGAAAGCGCTTCGGTAAAAATTACCGAGCTTTTTGGTGCTCTCATACATCCAGTAACAGGGCAAATTTTACCATATTCTGGTAGTTTTGACAATGCTTTTCTTCTGAGAGTTCAAAGCTATTGGTTTTGAATAAAAATAAAAATGAAACAAGCAATAGTAACAGCAGAATATAATATTTTATATATTATTGCAATAACAGGTATAACAGCTAAATATATACTGCGATAACTTTTATTTACTTCATCTACTGGATCATCCTAACTCTTTTTTTGCTGAGAATCGTACTATGTGACTTTTATCCAATGAGAATACTCTGAAAAATTTGATAAGGCTTAAAGAAATTGACCATGTATGAAGAAACTTAGATTAATAAAAGTGGGCAATTTATTTAAAGAAAGATACATTTAATTCCTTTGGAACTAATAAAGATCAAACAATAAATCTTAATGGATTCTCCATCGCAATTTATCTTATTATATTTTAATAAACACCCATCTTAATGAAGGAAAAGCTCTAAATTTTGAAACAGTCCCGAGACATCCCCTTGATAAGGATGGATGCGAATTTCCAGAATCTGAATTAAAACAGTCTGCTGGGATTATCATTGTCAAGGCACGACGCTGATGTATAAGGTTAAAGCGCGGTAGCTTGGCTGCAAGAGTAATTAGTAATTTCGGGCATTAAAATTGAGATTAATGATTTCAGAAAGAATTGATGACAACGGAATGTGTTTAATGGCCTGTTTTGTCAGAATAAAATATTCTTTCGAAACCTGAAACGGCGAAGATACCAAATAAAGCAATGAATATGAAAGAATAATTATTTGTGAGCTTCTCCGGTATAAAGCGAATAATTACATCTCACGAATTCCGAATCCCTCTTCCCCTACCCTGTTAAAAGAAGCCTTCTTCTTGGAGATAATTCTTTCGAAAAATGAAACTTAACTCCTTTTCCTGTTCGAAAGTTTAATCATCAAAATGCTAATAGTTGTTTACGAATTAAATAAAAAGAACAAGTAAATAATAACTTACTGTTTCCAATGAAGAATGCATAATTCGAAATGTTGCATATCGATTTTCCGAAATTATCATAATTTCATGTTTTGTTTTTATTTAATAGCAGATTATAGCTTTAAAAAAAGAAACCATGAACTATTTATTTATGTACGCAATTACTTTTAATTGTTTAAGTGAGTTAATTTTATTGCTGCAGATGCAAGTATTTTATTGTAGATTAAGTATTTGTTTACGTATTGAGTTTCATAGCATATTTTAATTATTTATTTACACATTTATGAAATAATCACTAAATTAAGTTAAAGCTCTAAAACTTTCATTAAAAGAATTATTATTAGATTTAGGAAAATGAGCTCTTTTATAAGGATTTCTTTTGTTATTTCGAAAACTTAAACACATTTAAACTGAGCAAAATAAATTGAAAAGATAAACTTTTAATAAACTAAACTAAGCAGATGACTCTAAAATTTCAAAATAAACTTCTTAAAAAATTCAACATGTAAGTACGTTGAATACGTAAAAAATGGGATAGTTTAAGCCAATTCTATTAATTTGAAATTACTCATATACGACATACATGAAAAAAATATTTAGACCAGCCCTTCTATTATTTATGATAGATTTTTAAATACAAAACTAAATTAATTTTTAAGTCATTAATTATGCTTGGTTTTCAAAAATGAAAAAAAAATCGTGCAAACATGTAAATTAAAATAGTTTTCTAGATTTTTATGGAAATTATATGCATGTCATATTTTAAATAAATTACTAAATTATTTAAAGTTAAATATTATAGGTTTTATTAATTAGAAATTATAATTACAATTATGCATAGCTCAAAGTTTTCTTTAATTCTTATTAAACAAACTCCGGAAAATGAAAATGTTCGCACAAGTATTTAACCAATAGAAACTAATTCCAAAAGTAAGTGATATGATTATAATTATTCACTAATTAATTATTTATATATGAATTAAATTGAATTCCTAATATTTAATAATATATTCCGCAATTTACTTTATCCATTGTTATTAAAACTTATATTCATACATTCACTTTCTCCATTAGTATTAAATATATTTTTGTAAATGTAAATTAGACTGGGAAATTTTTTTTCTTCTTTTGCCTGAGATTTGACAGATTTTAGAAGCTTTTATACTGCTGATTTCAAATCTGCAATCGTTTTTCTGTCTAAACAACGTTTATTTGCTTATTTATTTATTTTTTCATATTTGTATGATATTTTCAATTTTCGGTCTAATATCTTTTTGCCGAAATATACAAACTTTAAAAAGCTACGTAAAAAAAAGGGCTCACATACATGTTGCGACAAACTTCTATTGAAGATAAAACACATTATCTGGATTAAAACCGAATTATGACGTCATTATACGCCGTTAGGTCCTTTGCCTGCTATGAACTATCTCTTCGAGTGTTTCTAAACCTTTAACTTCATAGCCTCCAGCCACGTACGATGATGTTTCCCGGATTGGGTCCCTATGCAATTTTTTCTTCCAATTAATTTTACTTCTTTTCCGAAAGAAGTTTGCCTCTGTTAACGTTTCAAATTGTACATTTCGACAAAAAATGGATTAAAAAATTTTTTAGCTTTTGAAGCAAATCTAGTTTCAGACTTGAGATTCCTTTAAATGAATTAGAGTAGAACAAGCATTTGAACAAATGCAACAAAAAATTTGTCTCCAGGGTTATCAATAATATGCAAACTTATTTTAAAATTTAAATTACAGTCACAGATGACTTTGAATGTATTAAATACAATGAAACCTCCTGGGAGCGACCACTAATAAATTTTTTTTAATGGAGGCTAGTCGTTCTTAGGGATTACCTTAATTAACTCAAAAATATTATCGAAGTTAGATGAATTTTTGAATGCAATTTTAATTTTATTCAGTGGTAATTTATTAGTGCGGAAATACCATGTGTGTCGGCATCATGAAAACCAGATCGATGTATAAAGTTCTGTGTCAGTAAAAATGACTTTTACTTATATATTTATACTTAAAAACAAAGTCAGTAAAAATGACCTTTACTTATATATTTTTACTTAAAAACAAAGTCAGTAAAAGTGACCTTTACTAATATATTTATACTTAAAAACAAAGTCAGTAAAAATGACCTTTACTTATTTATTTATACTTAAAAACAAAGTCAGTAAAAATGACCTTTACTTATATATTTATACTTAAAAACAAAGTTACCAATTATGAATGACAGAACTATTTTAAATAAATAAAAAGTTATATTTAAGTTTGCTTTCAGTTTTACATTAGAATAATTAATTTGCTTTAAAAAATGAGAAGAAGTTTGTTTGTTTGAGATGCTTAATTTTTTTCTCAAATAATTTTTCTTCTAAACTTAACTTTGAACTAACTAAACTCTACTAAACTCTCTTTGATCTAACTAAACTCTCTTTGAGCTAACTAAACTCTAATTTAACTAACTAAATTCTAAATTTAACTTAAAAATAAATCATTTATAGCATCGTCTTCAGTGTATTTTGACTGCAACATGCTGTTGTCGATCTCTTTCAAAGATTGTCAAAAAGAACTCTCTAAATAAGAGAAAAGACTCTCTAAAAAGAACTCTCTAAATAAGAGCCACTCACAAATGTTTTGAATATATTTGACGCTATTAATTTCTTTTAATAATATTTTTTCCTTGGTATTTTTTCGTGTTTTTTTAGTTGACCTTTTCTGCATTTGTTGCAAAGATTTTGCACAGTCAGTCGGTTAATGGTCTCTCCTAAAGGGTTTCTTCAGCAAAATGTCTATGGAAAAAATTCCATGTCTTCCGAAAGTGGTCGTAAACAGTCGCTACACAGAAGTGGTCTTTCCTGGTGTTTTCATTGTATTGATTTTAATAATTTTTTTGGAATTGACACATCTTTTATTTTTAACAACAATACCTTATTTAAAAAAAATTTTTTTTTACAGATTTATTATGCCTTTTTTAATATAAAAACGGAATTAAAATTGACTCAATAAGCATGCAATTTATTTTTTTTTCAAATCTTTTCTAACAATATATTTAAAAAAATAAGAGTTAGTAAAGCATCCATTATTATTTATTGCCTTAAGAAACTACAATTTTATTCAAATATAATTGTCTCATCACAATTACTATTGCAAATTAGCTCAAAAAATGCAGTTCATGGTATAAACTTTTCAAATTTAATTCTGTACTAAAAAAGCTAAACAGTTTAATTTAACCAAGAAATATATAATGGCATAGTTTTTTTTTTTTTGAATAATGATGTTAGTTTCGAGATTGTGAAGGGCAAAAGCATTTTTTAAATAAACTTGTCACGCAAAAGCTTTTTTGTATGTGTCAAAATTTTTCAAAAGTCTTCTTATTTTAGAAACAAATTGACAAAATTTGCATTTTATTTTGATTTTTAAGCGCAGAAGTTGTAGTTTTTTTCGTTGCTTATTTTAAACAAAAATGACTTATCAAAACAGAAAGTATGTGAAGTTCGGAATCTAACGAAAAATTGCAAAACTGATTTCTTTCAACTTTCCATTTTTGGTTCTTCTGTATTTTTTCCTTTCTTTTTTTTTTTCATTTCCTTTACAAACATACTACTATTTTTTTCTTCTTCCATCTATATGAAGTTCTCTACACATTTAAAAAAATAAGAGAGGACTGAAATTGAAAGAAAAAAGTGAAGAAAAAAAATTCTTGATAAGCGATCTCTGTGAAAAAGTGAAAAGAAATTGAAAAAGAGTGTCAGTGTGAAAAAAAAGAGAGTATATAAAAAAAAAAGTGATTTTCCGTAGCGAGGAGTGGAAATTGTGATCGAATGTGAAAACGAGCTACAGGAAATTTTTTTTTACCTCTTCCCTTTTTAACTTTTTAAAATGTCGCTCCGATCTCTAAACCTACGCAGGTTCGAAATCGATTACGATTAAGTTCATCGTTTGACTGATGAAATGGGTCGTAAAAATTTCTGATGACAAATGGCGTTTACATATCAAAATGAGATCGTTAGAACTGTTTGGCGCTGCTATCAAATATCCGTTTTACTACATTATTTCCTCCTCTTTTGCTTCAGCTCACAGAAATTACTTTGTTTTTAATATCCGTAAATGCCACCTTGATGACTGCCCATTTGCCTTTTTTTTCCTCATATCTCTGGATTATTTGAACTTTTCTGTCTTTTTCAACGATTTTTTTGTTTCACGTTTTGTTTTATTTTAAAAGTTCAATCTGCTATCGTTCGTAAACGACCTGGTTTTTCTCTCTGTGTGTGTATGACAGACGGAAAGCTAATTTTGCCCTTTTTATTACAGTTTTATCAGGAATGAGAATTGTAAAAAAAATGTACATTTACATTTTTTAATAATGTTTAAAAACTTTCGATTGACTCATTAAGAGTTCGTCGAACAGTCATAATTTTGTTATGTACGAGGAACTAGAATTTGAAAAACTAAAATAAATTTTAAAATGCAAAGGGGAAAACGGAAGGGAAGTTAAAACTTCAAATGAATGAAAACAAACACCCATTTTTAATACGAAATAACAGATTTTATAATTTTCCAATAAACTAATACTGAATCAGTGTAAAAGAATAAGTTGCATACATATATATTATAGCATCGTCTTCAGT
>NC_092211.1:14713968-14758409 GCF_043381705.1 Parasteatoda tepidariorum
TATATATATATATATATAATCCTGTCTATGCCATTCCTGCAATAGTGCAATGATTGAAGCTGAGCACCTACTCGTTTACTCAGCCCTCATTCAATTTAGTGCTTTTTCTAGGTACTGGGAGACTACCGAGAGCATATCTTGTAATTCCCAGATAGTAGAGACCTTTTAAGAAATTTATCCCCTTAATTACGTTTCAATTTTTCATATGCGCTTTGTGGTTTCTTCATCTGTTTTTCTATAATACTGCTTAGTTTTTTTTCTTCTTTTTTTTTTTTTGAACTTTTTTTTTTGTAACTTGTGAATCTGTTTTGTGGGTTACTTTATGTATTTAATTCTGTTTTTATAGTACATTATTCATTTTCTTTCTCTCATGTAAAAAATGTCTATAAATCAGCAATTGAATCTGAAATTTAAAATATTTTTATGTTCTTCACAACGCTAGAATTGTGTTTTTACTTTTTCACATTATTTCAGTTTCATGAAACAAATATATATATAGTTTTGTAATGTTATACTACTAATATTTTACTATTAGTATAACATTATGTTGTTATAATTTACGTATTAATAAAAATTATATGGATTTTTTTTTCTTGTTCCAATTTTAAGAAGGAAATAAAAACATTCCATGTTTTATTAATGCATTTTCTATATTATTTCATTAATTTTATTTACCTACTTACTTTTTAATTTTGTTTCATGATTTTATGAAATAGAAATTATATATTAGTTATTTTATCTGAAATGAGTAGAGGAAATAATCGCTACATTACCATACGTTACGTTTCTACAATTTTATTTTATTAAAAAAAATTTTATTTATATATCACTCTATATTTTTTTTCAAATTTAAAGAAATGAGAGTAATGTTATATTTCTAGTCATTTATTAATCATTTATAAAACATGATTCTGTCATTGCTCAAAATTAGGAAAAACAGCGATTTCAATTAAGTAATTACATATTTTGCAATTTTTTTTAGCCTAAGAAATTACAATCTAATTTCCTATATTATTTGAATTAAAGTGATGAAGTCATAACTGCTAATTTTTTTAATAATTTCACATTTAAAAAAAAATTCTTCATGAAACACTAGCAGGAAAAGAGATAGACACAGATTGAGATGTTTAGAATTAGAGAAGGCAAACTTCTTTGCTATCTAGGAAAGATACTGACGCACAAGTGTCTAAAATAGATCTCAGTGGGACGAAAGTTAAAGAAAGGCACTGGCCTAGCCTTAAATATCTGCTCAACTACATTGATGTTCAAAACTAAGAGTGATTTTTTTATTTGATTGATTATCTGTAGAACTAATTGGCAGATTTTAATAAAATTTGGTTTGAACACAAGTTGATATAATACAAAAATAATAATCATTCAACAGTTATAACACACATCCATGAACACTTATCAGAGATGGATGGTATCAAAAAGTAGTTACTGAATTTAATAAAAAATGGTTTAATAAATGGTTTGTCCGCCTAGTACAGATATATAGACCTCACACCGGGATTTCATGCTGTAAATAAGTCAGTTAATGAGTTCCTGTGGAATATGTGCCTTACTCATTCAGTTACTGCTTTTCTGGATGGTTACGCGTCACAATTGTCTTTCCCAAAGCGTCCCAGATGTGCTATATAGGGTTGAGGTCCGGAGATCTGGCTGGCCTATTCAAACCGAAAACATCTTCATTTTCCCAAAAATAGTCAACCAAAAGTGCTCTATGAGGCATTGTCAGCTATTAAAATGGAATCAGGACACACCGCACCCCTGAAAAGCGAACATATGGCTTCGTAACTTCTTCCTTATACCTCATACCAATCACAATGCCTTTTACATTGACATGGAAGGAAGTGAGGAAATCCAGCTTTATACCTGCCCAGGCCACCGAACCTCGGTCGCCATAATGGTCGATTTCTCTGAGATTAGAGGGCAGGTAGTAGGTCTCTGGTTCTCCCATATAAAGACAAGTTGAGAGTTAGTGGTCAAACTGAATCGGGACTCCTCAGCGAAGAGGGCATTTGACCTTTGATCCATGCCGGTATCTTGAAATTGTTTCCATAAATTGCACGCGATGCTGGCAGTTAAAACTGAAGTCTTCACAAATTTGGTTTTGAGACTGGCTTGCTTCAAGACACCCCACACTTCACCCCTTCATTCCATCATTAAAAAAGTGATGGTTACTCATTTTTGTTGTTTGAAAAATTAAAATAATCAGTTAAAATTGTTGCAAAAAAAAAAGCAAATAAATAATTAAATGACACCAAGAAATTCGGCAAGAAGTGCGAGTGAAGGATATACAGATTTTACCATGCGCGTTTATCAAGTCTTATTTCTCTATTAGTTCCGCGCACACACGTATATGCATGCTTAGATATTTTATACACAAAATTTGCTCTAAGACAGTAACTGCTTTCAGAAAATTCAACAAAATATGCAAATTCTCTTCATTTTGAACATCAGAGTGTGATGATGAAATTTGATGAGGATATATCTTGCACATCATCATCACCCAATCATAGCTAAGCATCTAGCCGTATTTTTAGGGGTCTACCTTCTAACGGATTAGCCATGGCAGATTTTAAGTGCACCTAGCTGATTCAGTACGTCGGTTGCTTCACCAGGATCGAACTCACTACTCCCAAGTGCTCCAAATAGCTGTGTGGGTGACGCCTTTACCATGTGTGCCAACAGAGTCCCAATATCTTACATTACATATGTAATACTAAATTAAATATTTTAGATGATGAATAAATGTGAAATCTTTCAAGTTTCCTTAATATTCAGAATGTATCAATGTATTATGCTTTATTTAGTATTTTCCTTTTAGAAATTATTCCTTGAATTCTTAAAGTTTTCCTGATAATGATTATAAACAATTACAAAAAATT
Organism: Parasteatoda tepidariorum; assembly: GCF_043381705.1. Classification (NCBI taxonomy): domain Eukaryota; kingdom Metazoa; phylum Arthropoda; class Arachnida; order Araneae; family Theridiidae; genus Parasteatoda; species Parasteatoda tepidariorum. The sequence continues at coordinate 14,716,860 of NC_092211.1, forward strand.
TTGCTTCCAAGTTTAATTACTATATGGACAAAAACTAACGAAACATTATTTATCATTGAATGATTTTATCATAAATATCAAAAATTCAAAGCAGTATTTTCTGAATTTTCTTAATAATAAACAATGCACAGTGAAATGTCGAAAGTTTTCATTTTTGATACTAGAAATTAGTAGCAAAGCTTTCAGGCTTTCATATAATCGTATAATTTTAATTCACATTGATTGTTTAATTGAGTTTATTACATTTTTTCCCACTTTCAATATAATTTTTGAAAAAAAATTTTTAGGGAGAAAAGTAACTAAATCAAGATTTCTTTTTACAGAAAACTATCAACACTTGAATGAAAATTGCAATATAATATTTCAATAGAACAAAGCTGTAAAAAAAAAGGAGAAAAAAATGGCATTAACATGCAATGCATGCGTCTTTAAGAAGAGCTCAGGAACGAATCTTTTATTTATCAAGTATAGGTGTAATTGAATAAAGTGAAAATACATTTCCATATTTTTTCATTCATGCAAATTTTAACGTTAAAAGAAGTGATAGGGAAAAAAATTGAAACTCTCTTTCCCAGAAATATCTTTTTTTCCTTGGAGCTGTTCCATCTACAAAAGCTTCCAAAATAAAATTCTAAAAATATGAACAAAAAAGAAAGAAAAAAAAGAAACTTTCCATAACAATATTGTTTACAAAAAAAATCTTCTTTCTTTTATTATTGTTTTCTCACAGAATTTTCTTTTTTTTCTTCTTTTTTTTTGCTTTCACTTTTTGAAAAATATATCGTGGCGAGCTAAATAAAAAAGAATAAGAAAAAAGAAGAAAATAAGAAACGAAAAAAAGTCAGACAATGCCTTTTAAATAAGTTTTGACGTTCAGAAATTTTGGAAGTCTTCCAGTGACAAACAATCGATTTGTTCTACTTTTTTGGCAACATTGTAAATGAATGAATGAAAAACGCATCTTTTAAGCTCTGAAGGCTTTTAAAAAAATTTACGAATGTTGTAAACGTTTGCCTAATTAGTCTTTAAAAATAAGCAATAATTACCAAGATTTTTTTTTTCTTAAATTCAAAAGTTTTGAAGAAATTGTTCCAGGTTTTCGTCAATAATGAATTGTTTGGAAGATATTTCATAATAATCAAAAGTTAATTTAGCGTAAATTAAATTTCCATGGCTGGAAAAGAAATGCATGTAAAGCAAACTGTTTTTTTACTCAACCTATTAGCATGTGCTTCAATTTTATTTATTTAAATACATTTGTTAGCTTCTCGATTGCACGGTGCTAAAAATCAATAGTAGATCTTACCTAAAAACTGAAATTTCAACAGCTATTTATTTTTTAAACACTTATTAGTGATAGACATTTCTTTCTATAAATTGATTTAAATTCTTGTACTAGAAATTAATCTGAGTTCAGAGATGCATAAATTATGATTAAAAATAGCTGAATATGACACATGAAATACGTAGAATTTTAAAGAAAATACCTGTTTGAAATATCAAAGAAATACATTGCAGGCTAAATAAATAAGGAAAAAAAATTGAATTTATGTGTGCCTAATAATTTTAAGTAATTAAAATAATTTTTAATTAGGTAATATCATTTTAAGGGTATCAATCATTATAAGTAATTCCATTTAATTAAATTGAAGTAATATCAATTATAATGAAAAATTACACTATAAAATGCTTATTATTATTATTATTAAATGAGGCAGTTATTGTACCAGGTTTAAGTTTCCAAATCAAACATTCAAAACTCTTTTGCAGATTAAAACTCTAAATCTGCATCAGATTTTTTAAAAAAATACCTAAACTTCTTAACACAGTTAATTGCCTAAAAATATTAATTGATGCAGATTTAAAAATAAAATTAACAGGACATCATAAAAGTTGTATTTAACTCAATAAACTGATAGATTTTTTATTTATGTGTCCCAGAATATTTATAAATAAAATAGATGAATTGAATGCATTTAGCATACACCACAGTAACGCCCTTTTCAGTTTCGTTTTCGGACTCGTGTGACTTAATCTAAAGTAGATTTGTTAAATAAAAATATTTTAATGTGTTTAAATAACGAATTTACAGCATAAAAGTTGTTTATATATCAAATTAAACTCCTCATATCTCTGTGTAAATATTTTATACAAAAATATTGTGTTTAATAGAGTTTTTAATCTTTAAGTATCTAGATAGCTGATACAATGCTTCAAGCCATTGCTAAGAGAGAACTGTATCGCGCGAAAAACCGTTTATGTCAACTTCTCTTTCACTTACATAAATAATTCGAAATTTAAAGTATAGAAGAAGTGAATTCTCTTAAACCTAAAGTAAACCATGAAGTTTAACTAAAACTTGAAAATAAAAAATGCAAGGAAATTATGACAGGATTACGTAGTAGGTAAGTAATTCTTCAAAGGACTCAATTTTTTCAAAACTGTAAATTACACAATACTAACGGGGGTAAAACAGAATTATCCATGATAAGTTTCTTCCTTGGTATAGCGATTTCTTAACAGAGAAAAATATTTGATTACACCAAGAGTTATCCTTAGGAATTTACTGTGCTATTTTTGGTATGAAGTAGTTTACCTTAGTTTGGTGCTAGGATACACCAAAATTGCTTACAGTTAATCAAAATATAGTTTCTACTTTTTTGATACTTTATAATGTACCAACTTATAATAATCCTTGGCATTAACAACCAGCTGTTAATACCAACTTAGTTCTTCAACTAAAACCTTAAGAACTTTTACGCAGATATAAACTCTAAAACAAATAAAAAAAAGTCACTTAACTACATAAAAGTTTCTTTAAACTTAATAAACTGAGACTTATCAGAATTCTTCACAGACATTTTACCTTTTAACATTTACGTTCGTTAGATTATTGATAAATGTCAAGTAGAAAGATTGTATTTAGATTAGAATCCGGGAAAAATTGCCAGAAGTCAGACTAGACGATAAATAACCGAAGGGATAGAGGATCCGATCTTTAAATTGGAAGAAAGAATAATCTTCACCCAGTCACATGTCTCAAGAGATTTGTCATGGAATACGCGAGTATTATTTTTCACTGGAATAATAAAAGACTCGGATCGCATATCATTCGCACTGTTGCCACCGTAAGGAAAAAAAAAGGGATGAAAAATTCACTCTGTCTTGCTGTGCAAAATATATTAGTGTCTCGCTTGGAAAAAAATTTCTTTCTATCAATTCCTGCCACTTTTCTGTGAAATTGGAGTCAAGACCAAATAATATAGGTTTGGGAAAAGGAACGAAAAAGACGGGAAAAGAAATGCCCGGGCATTGGAGTGTTGGACATTAGGTGAGGCGCGTGCCAGCTATTAGTCTCCTACGGTAAGGTCTTCTAACGGTAAATGGGAAGCGGCCCAGTCATAAGCGAATGCCCGGGCACCATCCTTCAACCCGGGTCCCTGTGACACAATCGAAAAGGAAATCTTTCACGGGGACCCCGACGCCTGTGACAGTTTTCCTGTCAAGTGTGCGCCCAGAAATGGATAGATGCTATAAAGATGACGAATGGGGCTTGTTTCATTTTTGCAGCCCTCCCCCTCACCTGCCCGCCCACGCAACTGGGTTTCAGGGGAGGGTGAGGGCTTTAAAAATGACCCCACCACACTTGCGCCAAAATATCTTTCATTATTTCGCGTGATGTCGCTTTTTCTTGAGAGGTGACGTGAAGTTGGAAAAAAATTCGAATAGAAAACTCCAAAACGGGGTGGACCAAGGGTAGAAGAAGAAATAGGAGAACTGTTTTTACCGAACCGCCTTTCGTTTTCCAAAAAGCAATGATAAATCGGTTGCAAGGAAATTGAAACTATTTTGATAGAGATGTATCGGAATTCGAGTAATATTAGACCCTGAGGGTCATTTGAGAGGGGTTTATTTTGAGAGCAGAAAGTTCCGAAAGACATAACTTACTCTTTAGTGATCCCCGATACTACTACTCGAACTCCGGCAATTTAAAAGAATTTTCGAAAAATTGAACAATTCAACTTCAAATAAACATTAGATTACATATTTTGGAGATAACATAGATCTGACCTCTATTCGATAATTTGTAAATTGAGATTGAATTAAAGTGCCCATTTTTGAATCATTGAAATCATTTTAGCATTATATATATATATTGTACAGTGAACAATTTAGATAAAATTGAAGTATTCATCATTGAATCACTGGAATCATTTCAACATTATATGTTGTACGATGAGCAATTAAGATTGAATTAAAGAGCCCATTTTTGAATCACTGAATTCGTTTTTACTCTATTTATTGCACAATGAAATATTGAGATGGAATTAAAGTGCCTACATATAATATATTTTATAATGAACAAGTGAAATGAAATTAAAATGCCCATTGTTACATATTTTATAGTTTAAGGCTTCATTTTTGACTTCCATTTTTAATTGTTTATGCACTTCTTTTTCAAAACAGGGATTCCAACTTTCTCGCAAAAGAACAATAAAATAATATCATGCGACCAGTGTAGCTCAGAGCATAAAATGATAGCTTATGACACGAACTATCCAAGTTCGATTTGTGGTTATAACTGATGTATTTGTTACTGTCTCCATCTCGAGTAATCATTTTATAAATTAACTAATTGCGGTTCAGAGTTTCATCGCATATTAGATCATTTATGAGTTATTTTTGTGATTTTTTCTCCGTGCAACAAGCGCTGAAAAATTTGTTTCATTAAGTCTTCTAACGAGCCGAATTTATCCAATACTTAATTTATGAATTCCCTTTTATTTGGAGTTGAGGTTCAAAATTACAAGGAAACTGAGAAATAAATTAAATAAATGTTATATGTACAAAGTTCATACACTGTCAAAGGAAAAAAAATGAGTTTACAGTTGAATTTCAATGCCTTGCAAACTTGATCCAACTTTAATGAAGAATCAGGTTGAACCATATATGTCTGAAAGTTGAATTATAATATCATGTAATCAAATTTAAGAGGAATTGATCCATACAACATATTACGGTTCACTTTGACTGCATATTAAGGTTGTAGTAAATTTGTGCTATATTCTGGTTCAACATGCTGCAAAATTCTTAGAGAATCTCTCGTGTCAGAATTTATACTTTGGATTTATAAACCACTGACAATTAAGTATTTACATATTATGTAAGTAACTAATATGTAAATAATTGAGGGTTTTGTGATTTTCTTACCCGCTAGCACCTCTACTACAAATTGTAATGCATAAATCTCAAAATAATTGTTTTTGATCTATAATGTGATTACCTGTGTTTAAATTTTAAAATCTGTTAAATCTTGAAAGCAAAGAACTTTTAAAAAAATTTAAAATTCATTGAAAAATAGAACTAAATATATTGCTCAATGTTGAATTTTTCAAGAAAAATTCTAAATATTTTTACTAAAGTAAATTCAGGCTTAGATCTTAGCTTTTAATTCAAAACATAGCTAACATTATACAAAATCTACATACAAAATTTCAAGAAATTCTATTTTAAACTTTTTTTGCAATGTATCCTAGCCTAAAGATTTTTTCTCAAAATCAACGGTTTGAAAATATTTTGAATTGAACGAAAATGCATTTAAAAGCAAGAAAATTCTGAAATACAAGAAAATTTTGAGATCAAAAAGAATAATAATTCGAAAATTAATTACTGAAATTAAATTTATTTTGTATTAAATATATAATTCAATCCAATCAAAAAATGTTGAAATACCTAAAGTATGAAAAAAAAAACAGAAACATTTAAAGAAACAAAAATATACATTTTAGTTTACCTAGGTTTGGGTTTCGACTATAACTTTATTTCTAAAAATTGATGATCAAAAATTTAAAGAGTTTTAGAAAGCTAAAGAAATAAAGTTAAAATATGGAAAATAATAAAGAAAATCAAACTTTTCGTCAAAATTGCTGATTTTTTACAGCCCCATTAAATATCACTTTAAAATGTATACATTTCTTCTATGTCACTTGGACTATAGCCCAGAATGACGAGATACATTAAAAAAATACTAATTTGAAACACTTTGTAAAATTATGAACTTATAAAAGTTTCAGAAAAATTTAGAATTAAAATTCCGCATTTTGACAATATCTGAGAATTTAATAAGTTTTCAAATTTCATTCAGCATTCAGCTATTTTATTTAAAAATATCATATATAGAAGGGGGAAAAACGAAATTTTGCAAGTTCAAAATGCCTGATTAATTTTAAACCGAATTATTATTTCCGAGAACAAATTTGTTAAGACTTATAAGACATTTACAATCTAGGTAGTGCCTATTTGCCTCAAAATATTAGTTCAAGAACTTTGTAATTTCAAAATTTCAATAAAAAGTTTTCAACAAAGCTCATTCAACAATGTTTCAATTCTAGAAACACAAAATTCTAAGTAAAAGCTAATAGAAATTAAATTTTCAATAAGAACCATGTTTAAAACAACGACGATAAGGTTTTAAAAATAAATTTCTTAGTTGCTTTGCTAATATTTTAGAAGAAACGTGTGATTTTACAACTTTTTCTGATATTTTGCAGGGTAAAATTTTAAATTATCTATTTAAATTTCATGGCAAATACTCATCGAATAAAAGTTAAAGTGCTAGTAACATTAGTTCTGACACAGCATGAATAAACTTCAAAAATCATAAAATTTCTTGGAAAAAAAACACATATTTGTTTTGAATTTAATTTCAAATTCACTGCAATTATTTAAATTAATTACTTCGTTAATTAAGTTTAAATTTCAAAAATAAAAAGAGAACATATCAATCCTTTCATTATTTTTCGTTAAAATGCTGAATTAAATTTAAAAAATTAATTTCCCTTAAACGAGCACACGTGAGGCTTTCATTTCAAAGAAGAAAACATGTAATTAAAATTATAGTGTAACATGATTATTGATGATGGATTTAAAAACCAGAAATGAAGAAAAATAATAAGCAGTGGAATAAAGAACATATAAACAAGTAAAATGTAAATAAGTAAATAAACGCATTATAAATTTTAAATGTATGTATATAAAAGGAACTAAATGATCAAGTTTTTTTCTGTACAAGATTCCGCATCAATTGGATGCCAAAATATTTTTCAAAACTTTTATTTCGAAATAATGAAAAAAACTTTTCAATAGTTAAATAGCTGTTCTTAACTAACATTTATGCATCAATCATTTAATTCTTTTTCGATCTTTTTTTGAAAAAAAAACTCAAACATTTTACTCGTTCGTAAAAAAAAAAATAATAATCTTTTGAGATAAAATAAAGATAAAAAAATATCTGAAAGGCAAAAACTTACATCAAAGAAAGAAAAAGAAAGAAAAAAAACTGGCAAAAATTGCAAAAGAATTTCCAAAACCTCCCCACATCCTTACACATCCTACTCTAAGATAGAAGAAGAAGACTTGAACCAGAAAAACAAACAGCGTCGATCCATCCAAATGTTTTTTTAAGCCATGAAATATTCCGTTCATCCATTTGCCTCTACTCGGCAAGCGTAACATCAAAGTAAAAATAACAACGACCACCAGAAAAAGTATAAAAAAATATCTTGATATAAATAAATAATAAAAAAAAATTGATGTTGGAAGAAGAGCAAGAGGAAAAAGTTTGAGCAAATGCTGGTGAATCGGAACATGGGGTCATTAAGAGGACTGACAGACGCAGGAAACATTAGCGGCATCTTATCTAATGGCTGGTCCAAAAAGAGGTTTGCAAACAAAGACGTATCCAGAATTTTTCTTTGGAAAAGTTACCTTGCCAGTTTTTTCCCCTTTTACTATCCAGCTTACCAACACTTTGCTCGTCCTCTTCTTTTTCGAGTGAGTTGTATCAAAGTTAGTCAAGATAAAGAAACTAAAACGTAAAAAAAAAAAATAGTTTCTTTGTATCCAGTTGGGAGACAACGACAGAAAAAAGTTCTCGGATTTGATGAAAAAGAAGAAAAGTTTTACTGATGGGATGTTGTGATTTTTATAATCGAATAAGTTAGAAAGCATCATAAAACAAGCTCTTAAGTTGCTTAAATTATAATGCAAAATAAATATTCAAATTTAATCTTATTTTTAATAGAAGAAATTAAATTATGGTCGTAAAATTGCCGTACTACAAGTTGCATGCTTATTAACAAAAATTTATTTAGAAATTCTTACTCACTGTTTTCGCCTACTCACTGATTTGCCTATCTGGTAATTATCCCACCTAAGAATTCACTTATTCATTGCTTTGTATATACACTAATAGACTGTTGAACTATAATGTCATTAAAATATGCTGCAACCTTTATTTAGTGTTAAGTTGAACAATATTATCGTACTTCTCAAAAATGCTTAAAGCTATGGTTTCATGATAACTACAATGACACTATACTATGGCAAAGAATGGGATTTTGTGGTTGCAATAAACCACACATTATTATCAAAAATTAAATTCCCTTTTTGAATAATGATTCTCTTCTAAATAATGAACAATTATTAATTTCTAAATATTTATAAACCAAATCTCCTATTCACTGATTCTCTACATAAATATTGCACCCTTTTGATGATCCACTGACTCGCCCACTCACTGATTGACTTATTCAGTAAAAAAATGATTCACTTATTCATTCATTCACTAATTCTCCAATCAACAAATACGCCTTTTAGAAGATGCACCTACTCACATATTCATCCGCTCATTGAATCGCTTATTCATAAAAATGTTGATTCACTAATTCGCCCATTCTCCTATAGATTCATTTGTTTATTTTCTTTCCTCTTGCTTGTCCAAAAAGAGATTTACAAGCAAAGATGCATATGAATTTTTATTTTCTTTGAAATGTTACTTTATAAGTCCCCTTTTACCATCCAGCTTATGCTCGTCCTGCTCTTTTCAAGAGAATTATATCAAAGTTAGTCGAGGTAAAGAAACTAAAACAAAAAAGAAAAAAAAATAGTTTCATTGCATCCCGTTTGGAGGCAATGGCAGAAAGAAGTTGAAAGATTTTTCAGAATGAATTTGAAAATTTTTTTGAATTTTACTGACAATGTAATCAAAATATTTGATTTGTGTTTTGGTTTATTTATAATCGAGTGATTTAAACAGTATTATCAAAAATTAAATTCTCCTTCTGAATTCTCCTTCAAAATAAATTCCCATACTCAATCTCACTTTTAATGGAAGACGGAAAAATTATGGTTGTAGACTGCAAAACAGAAAATTACAGGTTTGTAAATATTTTTTTATTAATAAACTGATTCTCCTATTTCCTGATTCCCTTTTTACGAAAACACTGAATCACTAATTTGCCGATTCACTGATTCTTTGATTCTTTTACTTTCTATTCTGTTTTTTTTTTTCTTCCTATCTCTATTCACTCGTTTTATTAAGAGTCATTATTGTCAACAGTCTTTACGGTGGCTCACATTTATAATTTATTATCAGTTTATTCTTAAATTAAATGTAAGTAACCTGAAAAGCTAAAAGAGTAAAAAATAGACTTAAAAAATAGAAAAAAAGCATATAATTTCAAGCTAACTAAAGAAAAGTGGGGGGAAAAAAAAAGAAATGATCTCGAGTAAAATATATTTGGGGAAAAATAGATGATCTTTATAGAAATGGAAAGTATTAATTTAATCACTGAAGCTGGCACTGGTTTCTAAACTTATATAAAATTTTACCGAAAAAAATATAGAAAGTTTTTGTTTACTTTCTACTTATGCACAAATCTAATTAGTTCAATAAAATTTATATGCCGATATTAAGTACTGACGAATCAACTGGAAAGCTACCACAATTTTTTTCAGTTGGAAAATTTGTATCATCTATAAAATAATGTATCCAGAAAGAAAAGAAATATGTTTTAGTGAAAGTGCTCTCCACTCCAAAAGAAGTAATCTGACGTTTGCAATGGTTAAAATATTTGTTAAGTGCGGAGTAAATTAACTAAAAAATAGATTTGCAAACCAATCTTTCTTTTTCTAACAGTACAAAAAATTACTTGAGTATAAAACTTAAAACTAAAAAGCTACCAGCCGAATACTTAACTGATGCAACTGTTCAGAAGTTAATCACTTGTTAAATGTTAAAGTTAGCACACTCTAATTAGCATCAATGTTCGAAATTTTTTCTATGGTTTTAAAGCTAAGCCAAATTCCTGTTAGCAGTTTTTCTGACGCTTGTATTTTTTTAAAATTATACAGAAATCAAATAATTAATTTTAGCCTCAGATGGTAGTATAGCACAAATTAAAGTACGTAACGTATTTCCTTAATAAAAGTAAATTCAAATTCTTAACATTTTACTTTGCGTTAGTTAGTTATTTCTTTATCTTGGATTTTAAAATAAAATTTTAATTTGCTTCTTTTCTTTTTTTCTTCTTTTTACTTAAAAATTTTTTGATCATTTGATCTTTCAGAAAATATTAAAAATAAAGAGGTCTTTTATTAGATTAGAAGAAATAGGGTTTGATATTTTTTAGCAATTCTATTGATTTTGCCTCAGTAATGAAAAACAATAAAATTACGCGAATTGTGATTTTAGTTAATGTTTTTATTTAATTTTTGAATTGAAACTTTATTACAGTTTAAATTAATGCAAACCGACATAGATGATTTTATAAGTTTTTTAACGTAAAATGCGCAGAAACAACGACCTTTAACAAAAATCTAAGAACGGACAACTGTTTATTGCCTTTCTAAAAATACTGATTGCAAACTTGTATTGGAATCAAGAAGAAATTAATAGAGATTTTAAAAAACCACACAACTTACATTTCAAGTAATTAGAGGACGACCTGGGATTTAACTTGCTTCAAAAGAAACTGCCAAATAAATAAATTACATATCCGCCATTAGTTTGTTTTATTTAATTTCATAACCGTCGTTGAACAGCCGACCCAGTATTTGGGTTTTCGATTTCTAATGTTCTACTCCGTAGCCTTCTGATTTTGAACCCAATCCAGAAGACAAGGGAACTCCTGGATCAAGTATTGGGAGAAATTTTGCCTTCGTGGAGGACTTTTTGATGGAACTAACCCTTATTTGCGTTACATAGGGAGGAGGACCACGAAATCCTCCGGACGGTAAAGGGACTCTAACCCACGATCTGTTTACCATTGAGGATATTTCACGTCAGCACTGTGGTCGGTGCAAGCCGGATGCGGATTTGCATCGACCAGCCATCTCCGGGATTTGAACCCGGTGCGCCTCATTGGAAGGCCAACGCTCTATCCCCTGAGCCATCTCGGCTCCCATTAGTTTGTTTGTAAAAATTAAAACATATTTAGAATTTTTCCCCCATGTCTTTACTTCTTTGACAGTTGAGTTATGAAATAGGCCTTTAAATGTGACTGGATGAATATATTTTTGTTAAAAAAGTTCTTATGGAAAAAAAAGCTAAAAACGTTCTTTTTAAATTTTTTTAAGAAATTGCGAAAACATGTCACAATGGACATAAAAGCAAGTAAAGTAAAAATCCGACTTGAATCTGAAAAAATGTAGTTTCGATTTTCGTCCTGATTATGAAAACACATTCATAATCAAAGGCCTCATTAGACATTGTCTAGTTCAATGAGTTGTTTCAACAAAAATCACTTTTGAAACTTCCTTAAATTTTTCCATGAGTCTGTTCCGAAAAACAAGGAGATCATTTTTGGCACGATCTTATTTTACGACTCCCGCTAGAGCTCTTAGCCAACCGTTTCTATCTATCAAGCCTAATTAAAACTAGATTCATCAGCTTTTGCCGCAGTCATGCTACAAAGATGCCAGGATTAAACTCGCATCAGTTGCCTGATGACTTTCCAGAAGGAATTTGTATGCTTACAACGTTGGCTTCTTCTTTTCCCCGCTTTGAAAGCAAAAGCAAGGGTCTCAGGAGCTTCGAGAAAGAGTTTGAAGTTCTTGTATCTTGGCGTCCTAATTCATTTAATGGCAAGGGAAAGGCAGCTCTCAAGTAATTAGTGAATCTTTCCTCACCGTCCCACGAGAATACGAAATGGCGAAGGCAAGCCACGACTTCGCCAACAGTTCTTGCCGCAGAGATCACTTTTACCTTTTACCCACTGGGGCTTAACCCACTGCTTGAAGCTAACAGACTAATTAGCTTATCCAAATGGATATACACCGCAGGAAAAAGTTTTGCCACTGTGAAAAGAAAGAAAAGTAAGAGATGTCTTTATTTGGCGGGGATTTTTCGATCTAATCTTCTTTGCCAAAAGTCGGAAAGGGAAAAATAATGATTGAAGATGCTACTTTTACACTTTAGCCCTACTTTCTTTTTCCTTCTTGCCCCCGGTGGAATAATTTAAAATTTTGAATCGTCAAAATGTAGGGGAAATTAATTCAAAGAGTGTTTAAGTTTAAAATGCATCGTTTGCGGAACCAAACTTCGAAACCACACCTCATCTACTCGCTGCAGAACATTTTTAAGAAAAGAATATTTATGGTAGTTCGTTATCATAATCTTGTATGAAATATAAAAGGGAAATGAGCCAATTACTCGGTTTTCGTCTAATTACTCTTGAATTCGATCAAATTTTTTTATTTAATTTCAAATGAAATATCTTGCGTATAGTAAAACTTTAAATTTTATCGATTGTCTTAAAACTTTTCAGTGTCAAATACTACAGGTGTGAAAGCAAAGAGAGGATATTTTTTTAATACTGACGTGGCACAGTATATGTTGATAAACATCATGTAATACCTTGGAAATAAAATTAATTTGAAGTTTTCCTTAATAAAAATGCTATAAATTGGAAAATACATAACTAACCCAAAGTAACTAAATATAGATTTTGATAAATTATCAAAATATAGGAGCTAATCAAGTATTACTATAGTAGTCTAAAATTATTGTTCTTTGCATATCTATATTTGTTTACGTATAATATATAAATCTTACGATTGACGTAAGTCGAAAGTTATGAAATTTAATTAATAATGCTGTTAATATTAATTGCGATTTGGTGTTCAGAATATATGTTTGTAAGTGGGTAATTAGAATATTTACTGTAATAAATGGAATCAAAGAGACTTATTGAAAGAATACAGACAAAAAAGTTTTTTAAAATCTAAGTTTAGCACAACATTATATTTTTCACAAAGGTGAATTTCAGTTTTAATAAGTTTGCAGATGCATCTAACCTTTTTTTTTTCTTTTTGAACAAAAGCATCGTTACTATTCTTCGTAATCATATAAAAGCTACTTACTTTCAAATAAATTTTTCAGTGTCTTATTTTTAAATAACATTCTAAAAAAGTTTCACAGTTTTTAAATTTTAATTACATTATAAGTTCTGTATTGGAATTATATTCATTAAATCTTTTTAAAAAACAGCATTGCTTTTTTTTCTTCTTTAATCCTAAATTTGTAAGATAAGCTTTTTTGCATAAAATATATTGGAAGAATTTATTGTACAAATGGCATTTGAACTGAATAATTTTTTCAACGCATTCCATTTTAAGTTGATCTTTCATTTATGATATTTTTCAATGTGAAAGATTTACGATGTAATTTGAGCACTTTATGATTTCATAAAGGAAATAATTCAAGATGAAATTACATGAATTTTTTAACCCCTTAACATAATATTTTTTAATTTTAAAAAGACTTATGAAATTATTTTATAGTGCTTCATTCTTTTTATTCAAACCTATATCAATATATATTAAGATATGAAACAATAAAAACAATTAAATTAGATGTAACCTAATAACATAATCTACTTTAAATTTGTTAAACTATACTAAATTATCTAAACCTACACCAAAGTACCATTATTTAAAAAAAATCTACTGCAATTGCATGCTTAGCATTCCAAATTAAAACAATTTCTTAATCAAGATAAACATTTTTGGAGATTAAAGAGAATCAATTTGAAAATTAAATTAAAATGTTTAAAATCAATTTAATTCTTTTAAAACTTAGCGTAGCAATAATAATAAAGTTTAAGTTCATCCTTTTAAAAATTAAATGTAACCTTTTCTAGGAATCAATTTTATGCATTTAGAATTATGAAACGAAGTTTTTGTAATTACAACTCCAAAAGTTCAACTTAATTCTGAAAAGTTTACTATTTCATTAAATTTAGTGTGATTTATAAATGAGTGTAATTAGTTTGAAAAATGTTAACTGATTCACAGTTTAATTTGATAAAAGTTTATATTCTATAAGAAATTTTGACACCTTCATGTTTAATTAAGAGTCTAAAATATGTAATGATAATGAATTTTTGTCATTTATAACTGACCAATTAATTCTTTAACTTGACTGTATAAAGGTTTAGAGACGCTTTAGAAGTATCATCAATTCATCTGAGTTCTTCTTGGATAGTTTCAGACTCGTAACTAATTCTCATAAACACGTTCGGTGAATAACACAATCTTCAAAAGTGAATCAATTGACATACCTAAACATGTCTAAATACTTAGATATAATTAGCATAAGATGAGGTTCCCCATTTTAGAATCACAAAAAGATATAATCTCTTTGCTTCCACTATAAGCTGTTCTAAAACAGTTGCAAAATCTCTCCTTCTCTATTATACACTCCAAACTCTGCAAATCAGTATTCAGCTGAAACTCCTAAGCCCCTGTTTCACCCCCCATCCTCTAATTAAGGTCCCTCCCTCCGGAAAAGCTAGTTAATTAGAGCCTTCATAATTACTCACACTCTCTGACTGGAGAATGTTACGCGGGATTATAATATAAAGAATGTAGGAAAGGGGAACGAGTTTCTGAAATCCGAAACCGTAGCTATGGTCAGGGGGGGATTTACGGGGAAGGGGGACGGGAAACTTCAAGTTTTCACAAACGAAGAAAATCCTCTTTCCAAATTGCCAGTTTATGGAGATTAGCATTAGATTTTACTAACTGAAGAAGCAAGAAAAAATAATTACAGTGGAGAGAAGCTTATTTGGCTTATCAGACGCCTTCTAGAATGTTTGTGTTTTCCTGAAAATTGAACCCTATCTTCAAAAAGACTCTTTTCGAATTTCGGAATTTCGAGAGCTGACTCTCTGACTTACAATCTTCCGTGATGGAGTTTTTCTTGCTCTTTGTTTCCCTTTGGGCGTCTATCTCAGTTCTGCCAAATTGCATTTTGCTCGCCAAACGAAAGGGATTGCGAATGGAAAGATAGGAGATAAAGAGCAAAAATTGATGTCTGCTGTCAGCTATTTGAACATATTATGTTGGGAATTTGTTCATTAATCAAAGTCTTTTCCTCGAATTAGGTATTTTAACGAGCTGAAGATGCATTGAAAAATGAGGGGGGGAGTAAACATTTTTCTCCCTTATCTTCTTAAAATTAATTATTTACATTCGTTCGGTCCAGATTACATGAAATATTAAATCCAACTTAATTTTTTTTCTTTTCTTCGTTATAAATGTGATCTTTGCATACTCTCCGTGTATAGATTTGGCTGAGTGTTCCAAAAATGAATCAAAATTGGAAAAATCTACTGAAGGAAAATGGAAAGATTTCAAAATGTGGGGTTTGCTTTGTTCTTCTATGAATACAAGAAAATTCGTATCCGCCAAATTTAAGAAATTAGTTGAAAAACTCGTCCGAAGATGGTGTCGCTGACTGAAAACATTATTTAACAATGTTTTATGTGGTATGTTAAACCATCCCTACTGAAATATTTGTACCGGTATTTGTTAATTACTTACACAGACGCGTCATTGTTGTAAATGGAGGTGACTTCGATAATATTATGTCATATGTTTTGAATTTATTAACGGTATCAATTGACGAACTTTGTAATAATTTTTGAAATTTGGGGAGAATATTTTTTTTTATTTCCTTAGTAAAAGCTTCAAATTGCATAGCTTCCATTTTTCTTAAATTTTCAAATTGTCATTCATTTTTAAAACGCCATCTTGAACTAAAGCACCGAAATGGTGTAAATATGTCATGACGGCGATTTGTCATCTTTAACCAAGACAATTTTCCCATCTAAAATTTAATAAACGATTTTTATTAACTGCATTGTTTTCTGCTTAAATAATTTTCTATGATACATAGATTTAACGAAAGAATATGCGACCATCATATCATCGAAGTACCCCATAAAAAAAGAAGAAGAAAAAAAGAAAAAGAAAAATTAACTAACTAAATATAAAAATCTAATGATGGTGACGCAGTTTTGTTGCTTGTTTTCTAAATTAAGAATTTAAGAGCATAGTTTATACAATTATTATTATTAGAATAACGTAATTCTACGCTACATTTTAAGATAAAGTTATTAAAATCAGTGTCTGATCTAATTAATCGTTTTACAATTATTATTTTTCGGCGCAAATTACATTAATATACGCAAAATGAAAGAGATTCGATAAATAATTTAGAACTTAACTTTCAACTTGTGTCAATTTGCACGAAGTGATGAACGCAATTGTATTTAAAATATACATCCGTTCGTTTGATAAGCAAAAATATTAAATTACAGTTGTACAGTTGTGAACAGTCGTTATAACAATATACTTTTCATTACAATAACAATATATTTTAAATATATTTTAAATGTTTAATAAAAAATTTTAAATATATATATATTTTAAATGTTTAATAATATAACAATATATTTTAAATGTTATTTCAAAAAATGATTACTTAGAAAAATGATTTATGTTTGCTAATAGATCTTAATAGTATAATAAGGGAAATATTTGAAAGTGGGAAGAGGTGGGATAAATGATCTTTTTGGTGTACATATATTTTTAGTTGAATAATTTAGACTGCGGTACGCCAAGAAACAGCAATTATTGCGAAGCAATCATCTGAGTTATTGTAAGCCAAAACTGTATTATTGTAAGCCGAAGCAACTTTGCCTTTTGATGACAACTTTAGTGAGTTTTTAAAAAAATTATATTCGTACCTCCTCTACCTTTTTCGTACTTACTTTCGTACCTCCTCTCCTTTTATACCTCCTCTCCTTTAGCACTCTCCTGAGCGAGTTTAGAGTTCCAAATTCATACAAACATACAATATCTGGACACAATTTTAAACAAGTATTTTATATATAGTTAGGTTTTGGAATTTATGAGGGAACAAAAATAAATTTGTTTCCATTTACGGTACTTTTTTTTTCATAAAAAGGAAATAAAAACGAGTAAAAGACTCAAATAATCACTTTTTAAGCCAAAATGAGGAAAAGTAAATCAAAAGATTCTTATCAAAAGTCCTGGTCTAATGAATTATGCCTAGCTAATGCTTGATAATAATTTGCTTGGTCGAATGATTAATTACCGAACATATTAAAATATATTTTATTGGTGGGACAACATGTGGAAAATATTGGATGCATGCAAACATATCAATAATTAAGGAACTCATTTTTCAAAAAGTCTTAATTAATCTAACTTTTAAATGATTCATATCCATTATAAAGTTAGCAATTTTGTCAAAATCGATAAGAAAAAAGAAAGAAAAAAACTAATTAATAAAACTCTTCGAACTTCAAGAAGGGAAAAAAAGCGATCTAAAATCCATCAAATCCTAATTTTTTTCTAATTTCAGTGAAAAATCTCGGGAATTAAAAAAAAGAGAAAAATATTATTTTTTTCAATTAAATTGGAGAAAAATAATTACTGGTTGGAGCGAAAATCACTCCAATTCATCAAATAAATGATTAAAACTTGATTACATTAGAGTAAACAGAAATATGGATACTGTGGAGGAAAATTTCAATATCGCACAGCCATTCGTTAAGACTCCGGCCTTATAGCCAACAGATGTCACAGATCAGAAATTAGAAGGGGGAAAGTTTGCTGATTAATATAAGAGTTCCCTCCCCCCTGAACGGCCCCCTATACCCAAGATCCCTTTACTGGAAGGTGCATTAAAAAGCGCTGAGGCCAGAAGTTTTAGGACCAAACTAAACGCCGAGCTGTGCAACTTCGAAATTCGTAATTCCGTTCCTTTTAAACGACAGTAATTAGCGAAGGGTTCAGTTAAGTATTCGGACTGAAGGGGGGGTGGTTCAGAGGTGGTGTGGGGGCATTTCTGAACCACCAGCATTTCCGATCAAGGAGGAAAATGGAATTCAGGAAGATTTAAATTTCCATTTTAGGTGTGAGGGTTGGTAATTAGCAAAAGTTTTCTACGTTTTAAGGCGAGGGATGCAATTTTAGCTGAGTATTTACTGATATTGAGAAGTTTTGAAATATGCAAGTCATG
Organism: Parasteatoda tepidariorum; assembly: GCF_043381705.1. Classification (NCBI taxonomy): domain Eukaryota; kingdom Metazoa; phylum Arthropoda; class Arachnida; order Araneae; family Theridiidae; genus Parasteatoda; species Parasteatoda tepidariorum. The sequence goes on from NC_092211.1 coordinate 14,735,035, forward strand.
CACTATGTGGCTTCGTTTTCAAAAGTAATTTGCTCGCGATTCAAATTATATTTACATTGAAATCTGATTTTTAAAGAAAACTTGTATCTCGTTTTTAATTAATCTGTAGAGTTCAAATTCTTTGTATGTTTCTGTTTGACAGCATTTAGGCAGGAAACGGTTATATGAATTATTTGTTAAGTCTTTTTCTCGAAGGCCTCGTCGTAATATTAAACGATGCTTTTTCGCCAATAATATGCTATATTTAGAACTGCTGTGACTTTGCAACTGTTACTCAAGACAGTTAGGTCAAGTTTAGCCTAGCGCTGTCTCCGCTTATTTTGAAAATGGCACAAAACTTCAATGTCATGTATTTTATCTTCAGTGTAAATGCGCCTTGCAGCGACTCAACTCAACTCAACCTTTTTGTTATCCCGCGCTAGTCAGTTGTTGTTCAACTTTAAACGTAACAAGATGTAAACGTCACCTTTTCCTTAATAAAATATGATTTACCTTGATTCTTGTATATAATAATTTGGCGACGAGGATGGGATAACAAAGGTTGAGTTGAGTTGAGTCGCTGCAAGGCGCATTTACACTGAAGATAAAATACATGACATTCAATATGGAAAAAAGCCACAGTTTTGTGAAAATGTAAAGTGTTTGCAGTCTAATTTTATAATATTTAAAGCAGTGGTTACCAACTGGCGGCCCGCTAAGCCTGTTTTGTGGCCAGTGAACTCTAATATATTAGTTGTCATTTTTTTGTTGACAATTTTCATAAAAAGTCTATATGGGTTTAAAATACTTTTCTTTCTTTCAAAAAAACCCTAATTTCTCCGTTTCTGGAATAATTAACATACCAACGGTGCAAAAAAAAAAATTTCTCAAGTTTTGCATTCAAGAAAATATTTATTCAATTACAAAAATAATCGTGTTTGTTGCACTTTTTTTATTTTGTAAATATAATTTAGCATATGTGTATCAAAAATTTTCTCGAAGAAATTTGCCGATTTAACTTCTTGAAACCACTCATTTTGGACGAAATTATTTACACTCGTAAATTTTGTAGCCAGAATTTTTTAATATCTGATTAAATATTTTTAAAAATCTACTTCTTATTTTAATTTGTAATTCAATGCTTTTGTGTCGCACAACTTGATAAAAATCTGACAGTATTATTTAATGCTCCTTCGAATATAAAAGAGTCCTATATAAAATTTTGATTAAGTTGCGATCCGTCATTTGACTGGTGTTTTTAATTATGGCCCCCGACCTCATGTAAATTGGAAGTCCCTGATTTAAAAACTTCAATGCTGCACTACCAGGGCTCATAAAAATTTGCAAAAACTGAGAATAAGGCAGTTATTTTGAAAGTTTTCATCTGGGACGAAAAATGTCACCAAATTGGCGATTTTTAAAATATTTTAAAGACTTTTAAAATATTTAAGTTATTTGTCTGTTCTAAGGCCCAGGTAATTCTTCACGGCAAGATTGTATATATAGTTTAAGAGCGTTGCATCGATTCAACACTTAATACATATTCCCCTGTATATATTCCATCACATTTCTGTTTACTAAACACTGAATTATGATGGAAACATAATTTTGCCGTGCAGTTATACTTAATAAAAACAATGTAACAGCAACTATTGATTCTGAAGTTTTTTAAATCAAAATCAAATATTAAATTGTTGTTAATTTAATACATATCTGTAATGCTGATTACAGATATGTATCAATTACAATTAATCTTCATATTATCCAATACTTGTGACCTTCTGACATAGATCTGTTTTTGTTAAATAATCACGTGCATAATTTTGCTGTGTAGTAATTCTTAGAAAATAAGAGTCGAGACAGTAAACTATTGATTTTCAAACTTTTGAGATCAAAATCAAATATTAAATTGTTGAGAATATTTCAATTATTTCAAAAGGCAATGATAAAAAAAAAATATTCGATTGTGTTTATTAGAGAAAGGAAATAACAGAAATGTTCGAAAAGGATTGCTTTGATGTTTATTATCTCGAAACAATCTCTCTTTTCGAAGTCCGAAATGTGAAGGGGCTATTTGGACGGCTCACTCCAAATAATAGGAAAACGATTCAGGCTCAAACATGGATCGAAAATAATGGGTTCTACTTTTTTTTATTATTTATTTTCATCCAATCGATTCACAGTCGAGATTTTAAGCCGAGAATAGATACTATAAGAGTGAAAAAATAATGAAAGCAAATAAAAAAAAAATCGTCTGAAACTTTTGTAGGCTGCGCGATTTTTCTGTAATATTCAGGTAATTAAGGAAGTAAGCACGACTTGCCGAACGAAATTGCTTTTTCTTTTGTTGATAAAAGGCGACGACGACAGAAAAATCGCTTGGTATTTTATTTTTCACTATTTTTTCCCTTTCGTTTTATCCGCCACCAACCTCACACACCCCAGGTTTTCTATCATTTCTTTTTTTTCTAAATTTCTCCCAATACAGTTCTAGAATTTTATTTTTTTTTCCTCCCAATTCCCTATTCGGTTCCCGGTGGCATTTTCAGATCGTTCTAATCGAAAACTTCTCTTATTTTTACAATTTCAGATGGATTGGAAATGAAAAGAAACTTTCTCGCGGTGTAAAATAGAACGAAAGAAGAGGGGAAAAATTATATACGAACGCTTTGACGGAAGAAAAATAAAAAAAAACTGTATTGGATTTTCGGCTTTTTCTCTTTTCTGATAAATCGAAACTAACATAAATAACTCAAAAAAATTATCGAAAAAAATGTATTACGAATGTGCCATTTTTTACAGACATCCAAAGTTATCGAAAACTATTGATTTTGAGAAGAAAAAAAATGTCCATTATACTTCATCAGAGTTTCATTGGTTTGCTCAATGCAATAAAAGATATTTGTATTTTTAATATCTCAATAGCTAAAAAAACAAATATTGGTAAAATGTTAAACTTTTGTTATGACTTTTCTAATGCAAAAAGTGACAGCAATAAATTTTGCTTGCAAAGCTGAAGAAAAATATCATTACATAATATGTTTATTTGCTGTTATTGATTTTCGTAGTTTAATACATTATAATAATAACACTAATCACCACTTAGCATATCATCAAAGTATCATATCAGATGTCTCAGATTCCTCGCAGAATATCTAAATTTTATTTTGATCCAATCTAAATCAAACTTTAACATTGTGCAAGTTAGCAGTGCTAAATGTACAAATAACGTAACATGTTTACATTTTATCACCGTTCTCATTTGATGTTAAAACATAGTAAATAGTAATACTATTTTAATTTCGATAATTAATTATAAATTTGATTATTACTTTGTCCTAAACTATAATCAATAGAAATTAAAAAAAAAAAAACGAATCCTTTGCAAGATATTTCAGAATGTTATGGTTTAGTGATTACATTCGATTCTGTGGCCAATTAAGCACAAATTTTAATTTAATTTAATTGTAGTCTAATCAAAAATAACACTACAAAAATTTTTGATGCGCAAAATGTCTTTTGATGCACAAAATTGTCTTTGATATCTTTTGATGCACAAAATTGGAATATTTATCACTGAAATAATGTAAAAGCAGCGTACAAATGTATAAAATGGAGTAGAAACAATGTAAAAGGAACAAATAAATTAATTTGTGAAAAAAAAAATATTTGCTGTGTTTACTGCTTCTATGCTAACGAATGCACTTGCTTATGGTACCGAAACAAGAGACTTTCACTAAAAATGAATTTATTTTTGTTTATTAAATATTTGATACGTTACTTGGTACATTTCTATGTTGTTTCTATGCTACTTTACATTGCTTCTAAGTTTCACAAAAAGAACCCAGACTCTCTAAGCAAAGATTTAACAAAAAAATTTCCAACAACATTTCTAATGTAACAAGCAGTTTATGTAAAATTCATTTAAAGCGTTTTGTAAAATTAAAAAGAAATATATTAACGTTTCTAATGTACAAAATTTCTAACGAGGAAAGCAGTTTGAGTAAAAATTTATTTACAGAGTCATATAGAATTTTAAAAAAAATTGCGTTAACAATTTTTTCGGATATATTTAAAGAAATATTCACATTTTGAACAGAATTTTGTTAAAATTCTCATTAAAGAAGTTTCTTATTAGGAAATGCGACTGTATCTTAACAGCACGTAAAATTATTAATTAATTATAAAAATTAATTTAAAGGATATAATGTCAAAATACTTGTTACACTCCACACTTCATCTTGAACGAAATTAATAAAAAACGAACAGAAAATAAAAATTCTTTCATCAAATTATTCGAGCATTGTATAAATAAGTCTTTAACACGCTCATTCTTGCGTGTCTAATTCACAAGACTACCCCCTTCCCCCATATTATAGAATAAAATCGTCACTCCATAATTGGATTACTCGAATAAAGTTATTAAGAAGCTGCTCAACCCTCTTCTAAAAATTTGTTTTGAAGTAAGAAAAAAAAAATTTATATAATTTTTTCTTACTCCCGTTCAAGTCTTTTCTATAATGTTCTGTGGCATATTACGGCAAGGCGTTGCCGTAATATCTTTTCTCGTAAGGGGGAGGAGTAAAAAGGGGGTAATGGGGGAGGGAAACTACTTCTTTTTCCTAAAGTGACCTTAAATGAACTGTGAAGTCGAATGCATTGGAACAAATGACCTATTTATCATGCGAAGAGCATGCTAGGCCCTAGCTTTTTAGAAACTCCGCTACGTTAAAAACGTTTTTTAAATTGATTTTGGGGACGAGCTAAGGGGGTATGCGAAGGTAGGGAAAAAAAACATGATGCATGATGTGGTAGAGACCTATAAACGAGTTTTTAATTTATGGAATTTGAAATAATATTCTGGGAGGGTCGTTTCCTTGGGGTAAGTCAAACATGTACTGCAAGAAAAAAGACTTTTTTGATTTGCTTCTTTAGTTTTTAAACAGAAAGACTGTTATTTCTTAATTTGAATTATTAGCATAGTAACAGAGTAAAGTAAAAACAACTCTAAAATTTAACACAAAATTTAACAAACATGATCTTAATGATGCTATTTTACTTGAAGCAATATTAGGAAGGTTGCGTTGACTTTAATTAATGCATCATGTTTTGGAACAATTTTAAGGTCTACAAAAAAAATAAAAATAAAAAAATAAAAAAAATAATAATAAATAAATAAATAAATGAAAAGACGGAAAAAAAAATATTGGTAGTTACAAAATATCATGGAAGTTTTGCTCTAATATCGCTGTTATACCAGTTTTCCATAATGCCGTTAGTACCATGATGTTTTCAAAAACTGTCCTTAATTAAATGACTGGTCCGTCGTATCAACGCAATAAACGAAATTTCGTATATAAATAGCTAATCCGTTTTGGTGAGTTAATTAAGCTTGATTATTTTATGATTATTTTCCGTGGGTATGTTTATTTTCCGTAAATTTTTTAAAAATTAATAATTTATTTTGATAATTTGTGTAGAATTTAACTCTAAAAAAACTTATTTGCAGCTGATTCATCAGATTATTCGAGCATTGTATANGTTCTAAATATTAAATAATATTAATTTTAAATTATAATTAAATTAATAAATTAATTAATAGTAAAATTAATAATTAAATTAATAGTTAAATTAATAATTTAAATAATTAATAACTATAATTAAATATTAAATAAATTTCCTACAAACGTTTATTTTTTATTTATTTTCTGGATTTTAATTTACTTTTTCTTAACATAACTATTTTACCCCACAGTATGAATAAACTCTCCTATTTTATTGTTAAAAATTCATGAAAACGTGCTAAAAATGAACAAATGACCGAATGATTTGTAAATATTTTAATAATTTCTTCTAGTTCTAATCTAAAAAAGTTTAAAATTTCAGAAGCCCTTTTTTAGTGACCAAATTACCCCTTTCGACTTTAAGTTATTAGATCTGTTCCTACTTAATTTAAGCACCAGCTGACACAATAAAATGAAATTTATTTTCAGAATTATTCTCTTTACACTAAGCCTAATATATTACCGTGAATGATAGAAATTATGAGAATGTCAACTTTTGCCGGTGAATGTCAACAATCGTATAGTCGCTCTGGTGAATGTCCGAAGTATTTGTTACATCCGATTTTATATAAATTTATTCGTTTATTCGTTTATTCGTTAAATTTATTGTATTAATTTGATATTTTAATATCTGCTTAGGATGGATCAGGATAAAAATCTGTGTTCAGAGTACCGGGCAAATATATATAGTTTAGTTTCTAATTTTTACAAAGTAGAAGAAAATATAGTAGGCTATAAAATCCGAGATGTATTTGGATATAAAAAAAAACAAGAAATATTATTTTTGATCAATTTTAAGGAACTGAAAAAACTTCTTTGAATTACATTTCATGACATTAAAGATACTTTATAACGATAAAGATACGCAGTTTCTTAAGTACTCGTATTTTTTCCAAGTTAGAATGAACATTAACCTCCTTCTACTAATCACGATTTAGCTCAAAATGTTCATTAACTGTTTTAGGTCACTTCAAAATACATTTTTAAAAGCTCCCGAGATTGAAAAATAGCTGCTGCGACAGATGTATATATTTTTAAATGACCTACCAAAACTTTTTCACGACTGAATTTTTATTTCTGGGAAATAACATCTTTATAAATGTCAGTAGACAAATTTATAATATTTAAACAAATGATTTTTTAAAATATTTTAAAATCACAATTTATATTGTTTGCTGATTTTTTTCACATGATTTTGGATGAACGTCCCTTTTTTTCTTCCAGAATTAGTCGTATGTTGAAAAAAAAGAATTCTTATTATTTAAAATAATAATAATAATAAAATTATTAAAGTTGTTTTTAAATAAAAAATGGCTACAAAATAAATTTTCTAAACATTGATAGCTTCTCCCATAAACTCAAAAATATACCATATTATTTACATGTATAAACCTAAAGGTGATAAGAAAAAAAGTTAAAGATAATTTCTTACTTTGCATTTTATTTAGTATCTATTATCGTTATTGTTACGGTTAGTAGCAATATCGAAATGAATAAATTTATTTATAACTACATATTTTAATAAAAAGTATTCATTGTTCTTTACGTATTGATCATTAAATCAAAAATTAACTTCCTTGTTTTTATGATTTATTTATTTTTAAGTTTCAAATCTATAAATATTAGAATTAACCACGAAAAACTATTTTATATTAAGGTTCAATATTATGATTTAAAGCATCTAAAAATTTCTTACATTGTAATTGTTCATTTTATTAACAAAGTTATGAATAAAATTAAAAACAATTAGAAATTAAATGAGCAACAAATACTATTTGACAGGCATGAGCTCTACGTAATGCTGCCTTTAGTAAGGTCGAAGTGGTTCTCGTGTATACTAGATCAGGGATGGTGAACCAATGGCACGCGTGCCATTTATGGCACCCGACACAATATTTCGGGCACGCCACCGATCACATTTGTTATTGCACAAATGGTATTACACTATGAAGCATATGCAACAATTAAATTAAAATTCACCAAAACCACACAAAATAATAAACAATTATTATTATAAAATTAACAATTAATGCTAAAAAAACCAATTAATAACCATAAAAAGCAAGCTAACAATAAATAACTAGCAGAAAAATTAACAGTCCTGCTCAAACTAACATCTTACAACCTAAAATAAGTTATTTGTCATCTAATCTGCAACAACAGAAGTCACACTGATGTTACTTTAAGTTGAATTACGCGTATAACTGAAACATTGCAAAAGAATTTTTTTTTTCAATGTAAATAAAGAGTTTTGAGTTGATAGTATTTAGTATTATTATTTTCCAAATAATCACGAAGTCGAAATTATTTGACGGCACGTCTATGACCTCATCAAACAATTTTTTAGAAAAAAATGGCACGTTGATGTATAAACGTTCGCCACTCCTGTACTAGATACTACAAATTATACTACTTTTTTTTTAAACAAAATTTTATACTTAATAATATTTAGCGTAATGTTTTTTCGTTCATGAATGGTGCATAATAAATTATTTATTTAGATATTCATTTCTCTTCTTTATAATTGGAAACTAAGCAAAACCGACCATAATTGGATGATATGTAAAATGAAAATTAACTTCTCTGGTACTTTTTTCATGAAAGATTTTTGAATGGTAAAATCACGGAAACAATTGAATTTATTATCAAAAAAAAACTTAAGCAACAAATTATTGTTCCCATTATACAGGAATAACTGATGCTGTTTCTTGCTTTATTAATTTAATATGAAAAGGAGAAAAAGAAAAAAAAAAATAAACCATTGCGAAGTACGGAACGAGAGTATGGAGGGGGAAAAAAATGTTCGAAACTTTTGTGATGAGCTAAAAATGTTTTTACTCCAACCTCGAAAACGAAGTTAAAACGCAATTACACGAATACAACAAATGACATCAAAGTACTACAAGAAAGATGAAAAAAAGACAAAAAAAGGAGGTTAAAAAAAACGCAGTAAAAAGAGGAAGGGTGAAAACTCAAAATGGAAAGCGAGGAGTGAAACTAGAAAGACTAAAACACAGAAGCAAAGGTGGAAAAAAAAATAAGAAACTATTACGTGCCGACAGAAAGTTTAGAGGTAACAAGTGTTATATTAGAGAAAGTATACGGAGGGAGTGTCACGCAACGGTAGTGTGGGGCCAAATCAGGTGGGTACGGGGAATGCATCGAGATTTATTACGTGAGGAACGAGGAAAGTGAGACGTGACGGCCCCACTGTAATCAAACCCAGATACGTTATGAATACTTTATTGCGGTGCGCGAGCCCGTTTTTGAGATACGACCTAATCTAGTAGAAATGGCATAGACGTATACGGTAGTTTTCTTACGGCTGCCGTATTTTTGCCCATCCCCTAGTCTCAAAATACCATCAAACTTATTAAGACTTCGCATGAGATGGGGCTTTACATTTTTGAGACTTCCCGTTCCCGAAATATAAATCCTTCAAAGGCAAAACCCATTTATATGAGAGACTTTTTTCTCCTTTTTCTCCGGATTTAAGGATTTTTTTCTTCTTTTTATACACATTTGAGTGGTTATCTTTTCTTCTTTTTTTCTTTAAAAAAGAATTTCGAAGTATATAAAGGTTTTCAAACTCTTGCTGAAGTTTTTCTTTATGATGGTTGAAGAACTTAAATTTTTAAGGATTTTAATTGTTCAGTTCATATAATTCTGTATTACTAAACCGAAACAAAAAGTTTACTTACATCTAATTTTTAAAAAATTGTAACAAATAAAAAAAAAGATTGTTAGTGTTTATCATATTGTGTTTTTTGAAATAATAAGGAACTTGAGTTATAAGGAAGTTAAAAATATTAATACAATAAAACATTTTAGGACCTTATTATGGAATACGTTTTAAACATAGATGTTACAATCTATTACATTATTACATAAATTAATTTTTTAAAGAATTGCACATTTTTGAAGAAAAAAAATTTTCTTAATTCATAATTTTTCCTTAATTTACCTTAGAAAAAATCCACGATAATTATAAATGATAATTTAAAAATTGTAAGCAGTAATGACATTTTTGAGTGTGAAACAGAAACATATATTTTCTAATAAAGTAAAAAAAGTATCCTCCAATTTACAAAAAGAATATGGTTAANGCATAAATCCATTGCAAATTCCGATTTGCGAGAAGATAATTGAAAACAGGTGGAAATCAGAGTCGATGTTTTCCCATCTTTTTTATCTTTTGCTGTTTTATGCTTAGATGTCTCCAAGTGCTGAGATATAAAATACTTCTTCTCAAAATTTACTGACTTCTCGCATGCCTTACAAAACAGAATGCTCCCATCAGTAGAAAACACATCCGACCCAAATTCTTTCACAAAACTGTCCAGTTTTTTGCTTGTGCAGGCTTTTACTTTAGGCATTTTAGAAATAACTAGTATACTAGAAAACTTTTTCGTGCTCCTGCTACAATGTGCTCAACCAGCTTGGTGAATTCGTTTTGTAGATAAGAGAGCATACGAGTTATTCGATGGTGTAGGCTATATGGGCCGTAAGTAAGAATAAATTCTATTGACTGTAAGTAAAAATAACTCCAATCTTTTCACTCCCTTTCTCTCTCTCCTTGCAAAGCGCATCGGGCGAAGGTGACGCCACGACGAAGGTGACGCCACGAAGAGACGGAGAGAAAATATTAATAAGACAAAAGGAATAAAGTCCTAATCTCTATAAATGCATTACAATACGTCGGATGACAGTCAACCATTTCTGTACTTCAAAATTTCTTCATTTTGCGTTTATGCTCGGTCAAAAGCACAAAAAGCTTTGCAGAAAAATTTTAAATTAGACAGAAATAGGCATTTTTGAACAAAAGGAAAGAAAAAGGCATTTTCAGAAGAAAACGTTTAAAAAAGGCAGAAAAGGGCATTTATGGCATTTTGCCTGAACTTCCGGGCTCTACTTATATACTAGTGAATTGATATTTAATAATTGTAGTGGTAGTTACGCCACATATCTATAATTACTAAGAGTCATCTGAAACATTTTAGATGAAGGCACTACTAAAGAAAGAAGAATATCTCTAACTTAGGACAAACTTTATTTAAAATGTCATTTTACGTTACAATGTTATATTATAGGAAACTACTTTAATAGAACAAGCTTTAATTTTACTACCTTAACTAATTCAACATTTACATAAATTCGTCTGATAAAATAATTGTTATTAAAATAAAACATTACTTAATAAATAATTATATGCATTGACATAACATATTTTTTTTGTTTTCGCCACGCAGTAAATTAGAAATAATTTAAAATACATACCAATAAACGTTACGACAACGCCAGCTTCATTAATCTGTAATTATTTAAATAAAAAAATTATTAATAAAAGATTAATGGATACATTAAAACAAGATAAAATACTTAGTTTTCGAATTAGGAGAATAAAATTGAAGATGTGTTGTTTTGGTAAAATGTTCTGATTTGGATATTTGGATTTTGCTATAAACATATTAGGGGGACCGGAAAGTAATGTCGTTTCGGTGTAATTTGATGTTTGTTATCAAGATTTTATTTTTAATTAATAATGTATTCACCCTCGTTAGCAACGAACTTTCAATACCGGATTGAATTGAACAAAAAAAATAAATTGGTTTTCAAGACTAACGAATATTTAAAGCGCCAAAGCGACATTACTTTTCGATCCCCCTAATATATTGAAAATTATTAATGAGTTTAGTCGAGAGCTTTTTCCACATTCAAACTGAGTTGATAACTAGCAAACCGGGTTTCTAACCTACAAATTAAGTTGATAACTAACAAGTTAGGTTTATAAACAGTAACAATTAGGTTAATAAACAGGAAATTTAAGAAAGTTAATGAATTCCTTATTTACATCAAGCTACTACATCTATCGAAGAAAATTAATGAATTATCCATCTACATCTTACTACTACAGAAATCGTGAGTGTTGGATTCTCTTGGAAATTTATATATTTTACAGTTCATAAACATTGAGTTTAAAACTCATCAAATTGAGCTTTGTCGAAAGATTGCAAAAGTTATAATTAAGTTGATTACAATCAAATTGTCTTGATAATCAAAAAATTTGGTTGATAAACAGTAAATATTGGGAGAGATAACAGATTGGAATAATAAATAATAAATTCATTCGATCAACTTGGGCGCATGACCGACAAATTGGTTGATACCCAACCAATTGGGATGATGTTTAAAAAAAATTGTGCTGATTAATATTAAATAAAATTGATGAACACCAAATTAAAAATATTAACTTATTCGTTATTTATTCATTTATCAGCATTTTACTACAACTTTGATAAACAATAAACAAAAGGAATGAGAAATCAAGGATTTTTTTTTCTTTATTTATATCTCATCTTACTAAACAAAGAATTTAAAATTTATTTGGTTTTTATTACATTTTGAATGAGAGTTTATGATTGATATAATGTGCTAAATGGTTTTCTAATCTAAATGAATGAAGAATTAATGAATTTTTTATTTGCTTATATCTCATCTGACTATACAAATAATTTAAAATTTATTTGGTTTTTATTGATTTAAACAAAACTATATGATTTATATGATGCCCGGTGGCTGACTGGTAGCGCTTCGCGCTCTCGTGCCACAGGTTCTGGGTTCGATCCTCGGGCCGGGCAAGGTTGACTCAGCCTTTCATCCCTTCAGTTGCTTATATCCCATCTTACAAGCTACATAATTTAAAGTAATACTTGGTTTTTATTACACTTGAATAAGAACCTTTGACTGATATTAATTGCCAAATTGATTTGACAAACAGGGAAAAAAACAAAGAATTAATTAAGTCTTAATTTATTTACTTGCATTCCTTAATCAAGAGAGATTTTAGCGTTTTTGCATTTTGTTAAAGTGCTCCTTTTGCGAGCAATTTTTTCTAATTTTGAACAAAAAGCTATGTCTATAAGAACAAAAATTCGTTTGATTTTTACAAGAAAACTGTTTACGAGAAAGTAGAAATTTTATTGATATTGATGTAGTCCTATCTCCGATTGAAAATAAGTGAAAGGTTTTTGATTCAATTGTGTGAAAAAGGAACATATATCTTTTACCTCAATTACCAAAACATTGAGACCAGTCTTTTTCTCGCGAATACAGAGCTAATGTTTTTCGGTAAGAAATAAAAGCTAGCTCAATATTATTAGCCTTAAAACATCAGTAATGCAATCGCTTAACAGCTTTTAAAACAACTTTTTCTGTTGTTCTAAAATGTTGTCTTTTTTTCTCTTTTTTTTTTTCACCAATTCTATTTTACGCAGATAGTTTTTCACCTGAAAACAATATTCCAAAGTGGAATTCAATTACTCCCCCGGAAAGCGAAAATTTCTTCCCATCCTTTTGTTCATTCGAATATTTTTTTTCTTTCTTTTCGCAGACGATATTGCATTTCGAAAATAAGTACAAACAAACGATTTTGTTCTTTTTCTCGTTTGGCAACGAGCGAGAGCTTTTTTGAGCACAAAAGGAAAACAAATGCCCGTTATTTGGCGAGCATTTTTTCCGCCAAATCATAGTCTAATAGAGATTAATGCGGATATTATTCCGCTTCTTCCTACTAAACTATTTCTTCTATTCTTCCTAATGGCGACAGCTCCTTTGTTTGCCTTTGTAAAGATTCTAACAAGATAGGAAACAGAGATACGGACGATGAAAAAGAGCAGGTGCTTTTCCTTTCCCTAGTCTCTCCGTTTTCTATTACATACTACAAAGTGCATGGGTAACGTCTTAAATAACGTTGAACAGTAACGAAAATTCCAGCATTCTTTATTAATTGGCGTTTCTATCATAACCTAAATATATGATCATCATAACAAAGAATTTTCTTTTATATTCTATAGGTGGTACTGCGGAAGATAATGTAGTACATCTTTGAACACAATTCTAATTTTATAATAAGATAGATTTATTTTACATTCTACTTTTGTAATAAGATAGATACATGAAAAATTCTAAATTTGATTTATACATTCTATTTTTAACATAGCAAGTCTCGACAGGAATCAAACTTCTTGTAAATCAATTTAAAATTCTAATCAAGCTATAAAATACAATTAAATTTGGTTAGCAGAAATTTTCTTTTTTATTTAATTTAACTTAATTTAAAACTAATAATTTAGCTGTTTAGCCTTGTTTAAATTACTTGCATTCTTCGAGGGAAAAAAAACGTAAATTTTTATCGTTATCTGTGTCAAAATACTTTAAGGAGCTTGTTATACAGGGATCCCTGTTATTTTAATGGATCCTATACCCAGACCCCTGTTATTGGAATCAAAATTAACGAAGAAGAAGCTTTGAAAAATTTATTTATGTTAATTAGTAACGTTTCTGTGTATAAGAGTTTTTCCCAACATAGCAAAAATAATTCAGAATAAAATAATCTTTCGATTATTTTGCTTTTTTATTGCCGTAACACTTAACTCGTGGGAAAAAATCTTACTTTAAATTTAATTAATTAATTACAAATTTATTAACATAGAATTTCAAACATAAATATTTACGAGTTATGAAGAAAGTTTAAAAAAAATATTATTCATAATTCGGTTCCTGATTCAACTCATAACATTTAATCTAGAGATTTCCATTACAAATTGTATAAACCGTTCCAAACTTGTTGAAATCCTAGTTAGGCAGTATTCCCACTGAAATGTAAGTATTTTTTACGAATTCAATTGATACATTTCAATCGCAAACTGATTTTTTTAATTGTTTTGGTAATTGAAAGCAATTTATAAGTTTCATCCATAATTTTTTCAAAAAAGACATGATTATTATTATTATTCATTTCTTGACAATTAATTTAGCCGTTTTATAAAACAAAATTGATTTATCAAAAATTAAAAAAAAAATTTATCCTGATATTTTGTATTTAGAAAAAAAAAAGAAGTTTACAAATTTAAGATCCTGACTTAGTGCTTATTTTTTTCTCTTATCATCAAAGAAATATTTCCCGAGCATCTTTAGAAGAAAGACACATTTTTTCTTTACTCCCTTCATAACACTAAAACTACACGAAACTAAAACTAGTAAAATTTCCGTATTGCATAATAATGACACTCCCATGCAAAAAAATATAGAAAAATAAAATTAAAAAAAAATAAAAACATAATTCTAGTATTAAAAACCGAAATATGTAGTACATTTTCCTTTAATAATGGTTTACTGAAAATTCTGGTATTCAAAATCATAGTTCTTATCATTTGGAGGGACACACATTTGGAGGGGAACAAAATACAAAACCAAAGTATAATTTAAAGAAGTATAATTTATCGAATACATAGTTTTTCTGCCATGCTCAAAGGTATCATAAAATTACCAAATTTTATTGAATATTGTAAAACCATACTTCATTTTCAATTTTACAAAAATCATTTCCAAAGCATTTCGATAAAATTTACCGGGCTTTTTGGTGCCCCATAGAACCAGAAAACAGATCAATTTTTCCATATTCTTGGTTTTCATAATCTTTTTCATTCTAAAAACTATAAAAGACATTATCCAGAACAAATTTATATAAATAAATTATTAACGATTTTTTTTCTTCAAATATTTTTTTTTCCTTTCAACCCAGATTTAAAACAAAACATTTTTTGATTCTTAGACCTTTTTGGGATCTTAGTAAGTAATACTTCCTTTTCATTAACATTAATTTTTTTTTTGATTTTAAGGTATTTAATTAAAAATCCTTAAATAGTAATTCAAGTAAGCCAGGCCAATCTTTTAATGTGAAAGGATACTAACTGTTATCTATTTTTAATTATTTTCAATTCATTGCGTCTGTATTTCCTTAGAACAAAATTAAGTTATTTTTTATTTTGCTTAGAATCATTAATTTATGCCAATGTTTTAACTTTAAGACGCGAGATCATGGTAATTTAATTTTTATCATTATTATAATTATTAAATTTCTAAAAAGTTTCATTTATAATTCTTCTCAATTTTACACCTTATTTTTGTCACCAAAAGATTTTTTTTATCACATTCTTAATTTCCTAAAACAATTTATTTCTATTTATTCTGCAAGAATTAATTTATGAATTCATTTTGCAAGCAATACAAATCTAGTCTAAAATTTATAAATTAAGTAATCAAAAACCAAAAAAGTTGCTAAATAAATAAAAGAAAAATATTTTCCAATTGATTTATTGTGCAACATTTTATTTATACATCCTTTTCGTTGTAAATAATATAAATCTCGTCTAAAATTTCAAAATTAAGCAATCAACCAAATAAATTCCTATTAAATTACCAAAAAAATAATTAAAATAAAAATAACTTTTTATATGATTTATTCTACAGCATTTAATTTATTTATCCTTTTTTTTAAATAATATAAATCTAGCCTAAAGTCTAGCCTAAGCAATTAAAAAGAAACCCAAAAAATTATTAAATAAATATTATTTACGGATCTTTTTTGTTCTAAAATTGTGAACAATATTAATTCAGCTCACAAACATAAATTTTCGTTTGATTTTATTCTATATCAATTAATTTAAGGATTCATTTTGTTGTTAATAATAATACAGTCCTTATTTATAAATATAAAGTAGACAAAACGAAAATTTGCAAAATAAATATTTAAAAAATAATAATAATATTTATAATAACAATAATAATTCTAATAATAAAAATAATACAAATTTTTTGGATATATTCAGCAAAGTTTTCTCTATGGATCCATTTACATGAATATAAAATCCTTGCTCTGAAATAATTCAATCAAAATTTATAAATATGAAATAGAATCATAAAACAATACAACACGCATACAAAGAGCAAATCTTTTCCAATATTATAAGCAATACAGACATCCCCATTCCATAGAATAAAAGATTAAATTCTCCACACTAAATGATGAAATGTTAATACATTTAAACTAAAAAGACCAATCCTGCCAAAAACAATATTTTAGCGCAAATTCCTTTTCTTTCTTGGCTCTTTTCATTTCATTTGTTTATGTATATTTGTATTTGCTTCTTCGCGAATGTTTACTTTTATGATAAGAATGTTTTGTTCGATTCCTTGTTCACGAGTGATATGAGGATTAGCAACTGCTCAAATATCTTAACAGCTTGTACAAACATGAATTTTCAGGTCATCGCATTAAATGTGTGAATAAACAAACAAAACTCGCTTAAAGTATTATTTGTACAGCAATAATAGAAAGAAAAGATTTTTAAAACGTATAAAGCATAGAGTTTAAGGCAATAAATTTAAAAATATCGCTGATTTTTCGTCATTTTTTGCACTTTTTCCTTTACTGTGATACAGTTTGTTCATTAACATATTTATTATATTTTTTATGTTTAATATACTTTAGCTTACTAAAGCTACTACTAATACTATTTAGTTTAAAATAATTAACGAAAGTAGTCATTACAGCGAATAGTCAACTTGTAGTGGTTTCATTTTAACGACAGCTTACAACTACTTTTATAACGATAATTTGCTATAATTTTACTATAAAAAATTTAGGTTTAGTGTTTAAGGGTGAGAAATTTATTGTATTTACTTCCCTGATCTGATTAATATCACCAAAACAAATCGATTCCAAATATGCTAAACTATTATAAACACTTTTCTTCAAATGAAAACCGAAATTTTTTTTTTTCAATATCTTGCTCAGTTATTAATTATTAAGTTTCTGCTTACGAAATAAACCCCTTAAACTACAATACTCCTTTAACCAATAATTTTACGTCAATTAGTTAATTTATGAGTGGGAACATAATATTAATTCATTATTATAGTATTTCCCGTCAGTTAGAAAAACATTCTGATTCCTCAACTTATAATTGCATATCAATTAGTTCATGAATGAAAAAAATAATATTAATTGTTTATTATTGGACTTTCATTCATTTAAAGTTCAACATGCTACATTCCTTGGCACAGGGTATTCAAAAACACTATTTTTTAGTTGAGGCATGTCTGAAGACATCGTTATAGTATATGTACTATTTGATGAAAATTGAAAAAAAGTATACCTCATTTAATTAAATTTAAATAAATGCAATTATATTTAAACTATATGCAATATTAAAGCATGAAACTCGTTGCTTTTGAAAAGCGTAATTCCAAAAGCAACGGATTTTAATCTTTAATATTTCATATAGCTAAAATTTAATTAAATTTATTTAAATCAGTTATGCATTTTTATCAATTTGCATTAAATACACATACGCATGGTTATAATAATGTTTTATTTCTTGTTTATGGTATCGTTACAAATCGTTTTTGCTACTCATCAAGACTTTAATAAAAAAATATTTCATTTTTTTTCTGCATAACATTGTACAAGAAAACAAAATACTACATTATTACCTTTTGAAGGTAAAAGTTAAAACTTATGAATTAAGTTTTTATAAATATGTCTTTACATTGAAAATTACAACCTTTTCAAAAGATTTTCAACAATTATATTTCAGCAACTCATTGAAATAAAATTTAAATAATTCCATATGATGACCACGGCAAAGGTCAAATTTTACTTTAAAATGTCGAAAGATGTTCAGACGAACAATACGTTCAACATAAATGGAGAGATTTACCTAAGTGCATTATTTTTCCAAATGTTGTAATTTTTTTTTTTTTAGTGTTAATGTATACAATTCCAGCAAAGCTTCTAACTTTGTTACATAGCTTATATAGAGTTCATCACTTATCTAAAATTTCTGATTCTGAATTTTGATTTAAAATTTTTTTCTAAAACTTCATCACCTTTGAATTACAATTTTTTGGAAGAATTTCCAGAAATATATTTCAACCATTTAATAAAACGAAATTTAAATAATTCAAGAGGAATACCGCAGAGATCGAATTTAACTTTAAAAAGTCATAAGACGTTCCAACGTGCATTACTTTCATCATAAACAGCAAGATTTATCTACTGCACATAAATTTTTCAACGTTAATGTACAACTCAATTCCAACAAAACTTCTAACCTTGTTAGATGATAATCCAATAAAAAAGGACCTTCCGAAGGCAAGTCCCGACCGCAAACAGTTACTTAAGCAAATGAAAGTATAGCTGGGACTTAAGTCCAGGTTGGATCTGCAACCTCACGTACCTTTCAAACTTTTTTTGCTCTTTTTTTTTTACGTTCTTTCTTTCCCATCCTTGTTCTTAGATTCCAGAATGATTCAAGAGACTCACGTTCGTATTCAGAATCCCCAAAAGTAGCAGAAGAGCATACCTACTCCTGGGGAAAAAAAGAAGAAAAAAAAAAAAAAGAAGGAAAAAGAACACACACGCAGAAATTGACTAGTGAATTATTGACAAAGTCAGACTCTCTCGGCAAACTTTTTCTCCCGGAAATCCCTAAGGCAATATCTGGAGAAAGGAAAAAGAGAAAGCAAAAAAGGGAAAAGGAAAAAATCGGGAAAAAAAGGAAAACTCCGGAGGCTCCATTTTCTGCTCGTGTTCTGCCAAATAATTAAGTACCCAATCGATTAATTGATCACCTTCACCAAACAGTAAAGAAAGATTTTTGCCCGGGTACAAGAGAAGAAACTTTTTTCGGGAAAAAAAGGGGCCAGGAGATGTATAGTCTCCCGAATCCCGGGCCCTTACCCCAGTGGCCATCAATTCTGAGGAAAGAGGGGGCTTATCGCTCGGAAATGACTCGCAGGCAGGGGCTTTTGCGGTCGAGGGGCCTCTTAGGTGCCAGGAAGAAAAAGAGGCCCTTTTGCCCATTAACCATGATGCGGGATATCATTAAGGTTCCTTCGATTAGAACTTTCTTGCTGCCGTTCTATGAATAAACAGGTGTGGTATTTTGCTTCGAAGATGTATTTATATGGTCACTGGAAGTGTTGTTTTTACTTGCGCTACTGCCTAAGTTTCATTTTTGCTAATTTTTTTTTCATTTAATATTCTCCATAAATGTGAAAGCGCCTTCAATAAAGTAATTGTTATAGATTAAAAAGCAATATTATGTTAACATGATAGTTAACTCACGTTAAATTGTTCTTGATTTTAATAGGTACAATAAAATAAGAAAAATGGGTTTAGATGAGTAAGTTTATATTAGCATTTATATTTTTAAGGTTCTGGAAACAGATACTGTAATTTATTCTATTAATTAATTACAAATCAGGACATTTTAATAAGATAAGGAAAGTTATTCCTTACAACGAATTAAAAGGTTGAGAAAAAAAACTTTGAAAACATAAATAATGAGATTCATTAAAACCTATTTGCATTTTGATATTACCAGGCACATTTTTATCAATAGGATGAAATGGCATGAACCACGCTGTAGAATTGATACAATAGTTTGCTTTAACTGATGAAATAAAAGTGAAAAGATATATTTAAAAGTACATGCAGTTAAAAGAGTGAAAACATTTGTAGATGACAATTAAGAAACAAAAAATTAGTGATTTTGAAATATTTGATAATTGTGGTGCAACCGCGAGATCATTAAGTATGGGTTCTGTTTGATGATATGAAAAGTGTCCCAGAAATCAAGGTTGAAACATAAGATGCATTTGTGAATAATATTGAATGAGGCATGCTCTAACCTGTGGCCTTCAGTTGTTTTGTATTTTGCATAAATAGTATTTTGTATATTACTGTGCTATGTCATTTATGAAGAAAAAAAAACATTTTTTACACATATCTAATGTTTCATAGTTTTTTTAATCTATTTCTAATTTGCTAAATTTTAATTAAAACTTGTTATTATAGATAATAGGGAAAAATGGGAACTCTAATGTTCATGGTGGTTTATGATTCAAATGGTTTTTACGAATGGATGCTACACTGAGAAAATACATCAGATAATAAAAGAATATAATAATACTAAAATAAATTAAAAATACCAGAATATGGCAAAATTTCTGACTCTGGCAACATCAGAAAGCTTGTTACTTTTTCCTAAGCGTTTTGGTGACGATTTTGATGAATTTAACAATAAAATATTGTTTTATAATACCTGGTAAAATATGGCTAAAATTGATAAATTTATTATGATACTTTGTAGCATGACGTAAGAACCATTTATCCTGCTGCATTTACTNTTTTTTTTTTTTTTTTTTTTTTTTTTTTTTTTTTTTTTTTTTTTTTTAACAAAATTTGAGGTAATAAGAACTATATTTTTTAAAACCAGAATTTGCAGTGAACGATTCCATATGAACTGAAAAATTACCAAATGTACAGTCCAATGACCATTTGTTTTTTATCAACCATATTTTTTTTACTTATTTATTTATTTTACCAGAAATGTCATTACCATACAGTATGTAATTTTACAAAAATTGTATTCTTTTTCTTTAAAATACTCAACAATTCAAAAATCCAGTGCCATGTTATCGTGCTGTAGATAAAATTTCATGGCACCTGCGAGCAAAAGTCTCAAATGCTCGATATTTTTACTAATCTATTTAGAATTGAAAATTTATATAAAAAATTTTACAATAAAGTGAATGCTTAAAATCAACTTTCTGAATAAAATTAAAACACGTTATCATTACTCAAAGCACTGTCGTTATTATAGAAATCGCTTTCATAATACATTTTTCAGTTTTCTACGCTGAGAAAGAGGCAAATATAATAGATTATTTACAGTTATAATAAACTAAGACTAGTAGTAATGCAATTATTTTAAAATTCAAACAAACTTGGATAATTAACAATAAATTTAACAAATGAGAATGTAGTAAACAGAACTCAGCATCGTAAACAAAAAGAAAAGAAGAAATCCAATTCTTTACAATAGAGACATGAAAACTAAGTAAATTCGAGATATCTCAAAAGGACATAAAATATGACTAAATTAAAATCTATGGCTAAAGCCTTGCAGTGACATGAATTAGTAACTTCAGCTAAATATGAGTCTACGACTAATAACCTAGAATTAATTAACGCTCCGCAACTCCGAAACTACTCATCGGAGACTAAGAGTTACAATAATTAAGCGTCAAATGAATCATTGAAATTATTTGACTTATTCAATACCCGAGACTATTCAAGAGTAGCTAGATAGTAGTTTTAAACTAACAGGAAAATAGTAATTCATTTAAATAAGTTTCAAAAAAATCTGAACTTTAATAATTTTAAATGAAAGTTTTTTTAAGAACTTATATGTTAAAAGAAACTTTATTATATTTTCTAGGAGTCAAAGAATTGTTAAGATAAGAATTTGAAATCATCATTTCTATTTATTTCGTTAGTTGATTTGCTTGGTTCTATCGACGTGCCTTCACAATTAATTTAAGCACAAGTTTAAGCTTGGTGGTTAAGGTTGCATGGAAACAAAGTTGCATAAGACTAACATTGGTGGCTATGGTGATAATGGGACGAAGACAGGTTTTTAATGCTCTGATAGTAAAAAAAAAAAAAAACTTTTCATTCACAGTTTTATTAAACTCATTTTAGAAAGGGAATTTTAAAATTTTTTCAATGTTTTTTTTCTATTATTAAAAGCATTTTCGTAACAAAACATATATTAAACTCTAAATTTGATTTTTTTAAATACATATCTGTAAAAATTTTGAAAGGCCCTTTATAAAAATTTTTAAATGTTAGAAGAATTCAAACGGGAAAAAAATTTAAAACTGATTCAATGTCATAGAAAAACATTTCAAATTTGGTTATTTAACTATAAGGCAGGATAAAAAAATGTCCAGCTCCCATTAAAAAAGATGTCCCACAGTGGAAAAACAGTAAGACACGGTTTTCCAGTAGATTTCTGAAATGTGGAATCCCTAGCTGCTGTTAGTGATGACCCGAGGATGCTCGGTATCGGTCCTCGTTAAACTGTTCTATCATAAAGTGCTTGACGTCCTGTGAGGATCTTCGAATACCAAGATGGGGAGCCACGTCCTCTGGAAAAGGATTGAAATTATGATGGCATGTCTTTAGATCATCCTCAGGAATGTTTCTAGACAGTCACCAATTGTGAGTTGCGGTAGCTCAGGGGATAGAGCTCACACTTCAAAATGAGGTGCCACAGGTTCCAACCCCTGCAATCCAACACGAATTCCGCACCCGGCTCGCACAGACCACAGTGCTAGATGGATCGTGGGTTAGAGTCCTCTTGCCGTCTCGCTAAGCGTGCAAAATTTTCGTGGATTTTCTCTCCGTGTAACGGAAATGTGAGTTAGTTTTATCAAAAATTCCTTCATGGAAGCAAATTTCTTCAAATACTTGATCCAGGAGTTCCCTTGTCTTCTGGATTAAATTCAAAATTACAAAGCTACGGAGTTGAACATTGGTAGTCGTAAACTCATAATTGGGTCAGCTGCTCAACGACAGTTATAAAAAAAACTGGTTGATCATGGATTGGCTGATAATAGTTTGTATAGATGCTTAGCATGGATAAAGATAATAATTCATTGATAATGTAGAGGTTGAAAAAAGTTAGTTTACGCTTAGCATGGATAAATTCGAGTTAATTTTAAATTTCCTTATCATGGGCTGGTTGATACTTGCTACTATGCTGACAACATTGATAAAGAAAATGTTTGGTTGATACTGCATTGGTTGATAAAAGTAGTATATTCTCGGCACGACGAAAATTCTTTGCGCAATTTTAAATTAGCTGATTCTGCATTCGTTAATAAAAGTTAATATATTCTCGGAATGGATAAAATTCTTTGTGCAATTTTAAATTGGTTGATGATGGATTAACTGTGAGAATCGTTTATATATGCTAAGCAAGCTTGCAAAAATTATTAGTTAATTGATCCCGTATAGGTCAATAAAAGCTATATGTTTAGCATTGTATGTTTAAAAGTATATGTTTAGCAAGAATGAAGTTATTTGAGTAATTTTAAATTATCGTAATATAATATATATATATATATATATATATA
>NC_092211.1:15368331-15425870 GCF_043381705.1 Parasteatoda tepidariorum
TATATATATATATATATATATATATATATATGATGATTTTTTTTAATTTAAACATGAATCTTGCTTTCTAACTTGTTTCCTCTAAGGAAACTGTTGGTTTTCTTACTTAGTTTTCTAAGAGTTAACTTCATATATTTTCTTATTAAATAAATTTAAATAATTTTTCCCAAAAAATTAGTTTCAGAATTTTAAATCATAAATTTAATACCAATTTTTAGCCATCTCGCATTAAAACTTTTGAGCATTTTAAAAGCAAAAACTATTAAAATTTTATTGGAAAAAGTAGCATATCAAACAGGAAAAGCGCTTTTCGACTTTATAAACTGTTGTTTTTTAAATAATTATACTTAACATTCTAAAATAAGGAACCATTTTAGGATAGATGTACAATATTTTTTGAGGAAATAAAATAATTAAAAAAAAAAACAATTGTTTGAAAAACATTTGAAGTGCATAAATAAGTTCATTATTTAAATTTGTAAGCAATTTCAACTTAATTCTTAAGCTTAATTCTCAATTTAATTCTTTAACAAAATAACGATTTTACTAAAATAATATTTTGAAAAACACATTCCTATCGTCAATTTATTGTTATTTTAATGTCTTGTGCGTATATACATTTTACAGTTAGAAATAAAAAGGAGTAATCAACCTTAAAAAATTTGAAATGTAAGTGTCAAAAATTTCCTTCTAAGGAAACTTACGTTTATATAATCAGCTTAATAAGTTGGTTTAAGTTCTTTTCATTTAACTGTTTTGGCAACAAAATATCTCAATTAAATAATTTCAATTCATAAACTGAAACTTTTGACTATTACTAAGATTGAATTTTAAGAATACTTAATTCAATTAACTGATTAATTATGAAGCTTTTAAATATTACAGAAGCACCTGAAAGAAATAAAAAGTTTTGTAATTTGCATTTTTGTTTTTATTGCGGAAAAACTGTGAAGACAAATATGAATAATGCTTATATAAAAAACAAAAATTATATTTAAATTTTATGTACAATTAATCTTTTTAATGCAAAAACAAAATGCAGAAAAAGTTGAAAACTAAAGAAAGAACAGTAAAGAAAACTTTCAAATTTGAAATAAAGTTAAATTTAGGAAAATTAAAATTTTAAAATTTTCTGAAGTAATTGAAAAGGCAAATTTTGTTTTACGCAAAGTTACTCTTTTTTTTATTCAAATTCAAAATTTTTAAAATTTAATTACTGGGGTTAATTTAATTACTGGGATCAAAATAAAATAAAAGAAGCGGGGATTGAGATTTATCTATGATTTCTTTGTGATTTGTTAATTTGAATGTCTTGGGGGGAGATAAAGTTCAAAATTGCATATAATTCATTTACGTAATAATTGAAGGACCCCTTATTTTTGGTTTAAAATTCTTATTTTTAAGGTTTTTATTAATAAGTATTTATGAATACCAATTACGAAAAATTATCATTTGTTGAGCAGTAATTAATTTTAAAATAATTAAACTGTGAAAAAAATTACAGAACAAAGCACCATAATTAAAAAAATATTGGAATTAGATTTC
The DNA here is from genome assembly GCF_043381705.1 of Parasteatoda tepidariorum. Classification (NCBI taxonomy): domain Eukaryota; kingdom Metazoa; phylum Arthropoda; class Arachnida; order Araneae; family Theridiidae; genus Parasteatoda; species Parasteatoda tepidariorum. The sequence goes on from NC_092211.1 coordinate 15,369,877, forward strand.
TGAATAGGGGCATTAATATTTACTGATCATCCATTTCTAACAGTAAGTGCTCAAACAAAGTTTCGGTTTACTTAGTTTATCGTTATTTGGAGATTTAAATAATATTACATGCTTCATCGATATTGACATCGATTATTATTGGCTTCATCGACGCCATGCAAATTTAAAATTCACATTATGATTCATTTCTTAAAGAGACAATCATTGTACAATAAAATATAAAAATTGCATTTAAAATTCCGAAAAAAAACTTTTATAATTACAATGTCATGTTTTGTTATTGTTACAATTTATACAAATATATGCGAGTGTTACCAATTAATAATTTCAGGTATTAATTTTTTTTCTTTCTTATTAAAGAAGAAGCCAAAACCTTTTTCTCAAAAACAAAACAAAAAAATATTATTATGAATAACGTAAAAAAATTGATACAACTTAACTTATCAATTATTTTTTAGATTCAAGGATTTATTCATACTTCAACAATACTTCACGAAAAAACAAAGCACCATAATTAGAAAATGATAGTTGTTTACTAATTAAAATAACAATCATGACCAATGATTGCCTTCCGATTGTGAAGAGTACTTTTCTCTAACGAAGTTTCATTGTTACAGATGGATTTCAATAGTCGCCGCATCGAAATTAAATTAGGAAAAAAGGTCTCGTATCGACATTCATTTATTATGCCCGCGCTATTGAGCCTCAATACCGTTTTTTTTTTCTCCTTCCTTACGAAAAGGGAAACATGCATTAACGATTCTGACCAATAAGGTGATAGGGAACAACCGGCTAGGCCTGGCGTGACGCTGACCAGGAAGTAAGTGTGGGTCACTTTTATTGGACCGATACTCAGAAAGAAATCTCTTGTAGCAATTTCGACCAATAAGCATATGCGTAGGGGGATGGTGGTATTTATAAGATAATACTTTTTTTAAGGCAATAAGACAATAATTAAAATGCTAGCTACAAGAAATTTAATTTGTTAAATATTTGATTTAAATTAATGAACAACTGATTTGAATTGATTTGAAACTCAAGGAATAAAATGTAATGTCAAGATAATAATTAAATGAAAGATTTTTACTTTCCATGGTTAAAAGAAAAATATAAATATTGTTAAGAAAAGGTTTATTTGAAGTGAAAAAAATCTGCAATGTGTAATTATTGAATTTTTGCTCCAAATGAAAAAAAAAAATTCTCATTTCAAACTATAAATTTGACAAAAATATCGGAATGATAAACATAAGAAGACTATAAAGCGATATTAATCCCCAAAACTATCTCATAATAACTATTATTTGTGATTTTTTTTTACAAAGTGGTTTCTTAGCACTCGCTAAAAAATTACTAAAAAATTATTATTATTTTGAAAACGCATTAAAAAACATTACAAAATGTGTTTTATTCCATATTAAATTATTTTTATGAAGAAAGGCTAAATAATGTAATGAATAATATCATTTATCACACAAAACGGTTCGAAGTGATGGGAAATTAATAATTTAACAAGTGCGAACCTTTTCTTACTATGTTATCCTTATGTGGATTTTGTACTCAAAATTAAACATTCTTTAATACATAAACTTAATATTAAAAAAAAAAAAATTCTTTTTTTGCTTATTATTTTGCTTAAAAAGTAAACTTTCTAATTATCATACTTCATTTATTTATATAGTATAATTTCAGATCAAAATATTTAAAATCTTTTAAAAAAAGTAATTTAAGTTATTATTAATACAATTTCTACGATAATCGTGTATAGACAGTGTGGAAAGAATAGTTGAAAAATACATGGGGAAGAAATTTCAAGTAAAATTACCGTACTGTAGGGCAGTGTTACCCAAAGTGTGGTACGCGTTCCCCCAGGAGTACGGAAACGGTGTAGCGGGGTTACGCGTTCTTATACGAAATATCTTGCAACAAACAAAAATTTCAAAATTTTTTAGTTAAAAACAAAGCTAGCCATGAAAATTTACGATTATGTATTTCTCTATTGGCCATTTTTTGCAGAGTTAACAATTAATAATTAGTGGTGTCAACAGCCAGTTGTGATTTTAAACGTTTGTGGAATTTGTTTAAAGTAAAAAATACATTCATTTTTTTTTATTAGTGGTACACAGCGTTTCGAAAAATTTAGAAAGGGTACACAAAAGTCGTAGGTTTGGGAAACATTGCAGTAGGGTAATAACATTTCTAGTAAAAAAAATTCTGGTTAATAAAAGTAAAATATATAGTATGCATTTAAATCATTTATTTGATGAATTTTATGATCATTTGGTAACGGTTTATAGGAAATTCTTGTTTCAAGAAATTATAGTTCTTATTATCACTCACTTAGAGCAAAATACGAAATTGAAAAGTAATGCTAACCAAATAAATGGTTTTTACGTCATGCTCTAAGGTATCATGATAATATTACCTCAAGACCTAATTTATTCGATAATATAAAACCATTTTTTATTGCAAATTTTACCAAAATCATAATCAAAGCATTTTGGTAAAAAGTACTGAGATTTTTGATATTCCCATAGACTATTATACTATACTTTTTTTCTCAGTGTACCTATTAACCAAAATTGATTTGAAATACCGTTATAAATTTATGTTTTGCACCATTTATTAAAAATAAGTTTTTAGTTTTTAAAATAAATATGGGTTATATGATTTAAATGCATTTCCTTTTTCGTGATAATTAATACAATTTTGAAACTAATATGCCGAATTTAAATACGATAAAAATGCTTACTCAAAATATGTTTCTGAAACTAAGAATAAGTGTGTTTTAACAGATAAATAAGTTGTTTGAGACTGAATATGTTTTGAACTGAGAATATTTTGAATAACAACTTTTAACAATTTTTTTTTTATGTGAAATGTCACTATTTATTTCTAGTCTATTTATCTTTAATAAAAAGCAAACATTTTTAAAATTTTTTTTAATGATAATGGGTTTGATGCTTTTTAATGACAAAAATTACAACTCCATATTTATATAATTATGAAAATAAAACATGGAAATTAAATTCAAGAAACATGTAAACATAAATTAGGCTTTCGAAAATGAGAAAGCATCTCGACAGTTTTGTTCTATATTTAGGTTCTTCTAAGAAATGTCAGCGACACGAAAAAAAATGATCTGTTAACAGAAATGTCGTAAATTAAGCGGGTCTTTCAAAATGCCATCTTACAAACGGAAATATGAGGGTAAATTTCTTCTGAGATGCTGATGTGCACTTTCATAGAATCCTCAAAGACATCGTTTCAGATCTAAGCCAACTTTTGAAAAGCAATGGAAGCAAATAACTTTATATTTCGTATGATGTTATTACCATAATTTCCCTTAACGATGACGATACGGAATAATTCCTTTATGAGAATAATAAAAAATACTTTTATTAATAAAAATTCGCTTTTTTTTTAAAAAATGCTTCTTTCGTGAAATTAAATTTTCTGCAATGTCATGAATGAAAAATATGCATAAAAGTTCATTATAAAGATTACTTAAATAAAACTATAAATTATTTTTTAAAAAAAAGTATTTTTGCATTTTTCACGGGAAGGTAAAATATTAAAATAGATCTGCTTTTGTAAAATTATCAATTAATAATTTTTGCATTATTTTTTATAACGTTTTCATAATTATTAAACAATACAGTTTAAAAAAACTTTATAAATTAAATTATGCTTTATTAAAATATGATCAATGTTTTTTGTCCGCAATACCATGAATTTCATGAAAGAAATAGGTTTTTTCTTTGCACTGCACTAGCTATAGCGAATTCCAGAAAATGTTTAAGAACGTATCTGAAAAATTAGTTTAATTAAGAAACGCTGCCGTTGTGGTTTAACAGTATTTTGCAATGAGTCCTTCATAACTAGTTAATTTTTTTTACTCTTTCTGTAAGACTTTATTCATGTTCTTTGAAATAAAATTAATTTTTTACGAATGGATAAATCTTTGACGTTTCAAATTAGTTTAGTTATATGAGGTGCTTATAAAATAGACGCCATTATTAACACAGCTTTACACACTACTTATTTCCCATATAACTCTTATTTTCTTTTCTCATAGGACAATTTCTCCTCTAACACTAATTTTTATCTTGAAATTAAAACGTTAATTTTTTTTTTTTTAAAGTAGGTGAAGTATTATTGGGGTTGCACACATAATTTGGGTGCTAGAAGTTTTGTTTAAAAAAATGAAACACAATTTTGAAAATTATCATTTGCTTTCTTGCTAACATATACTTGAATCTCAGTATTTTAAATTGTTTTTGCTTGTTTGCTAATGTAGTAGTGTTTATAAATATGATAAATATTAATTTCATTTCTCAGCGCTCTATTCGAAAAGCATTGTGAATATTATTTTGAAAATAATTATTTTNTCTTCATATTATAATTGGATTTAAATACGTGTATGAATAGAATGCGTTGTAAAGAAAGTGTATTCAAATGTGTATTAAAAGTTTTAACTATAAATGTTGCATTCTCAGGGAGAAAACCAAGGCCACCACGCTTTAAAATCATGTTCTCCTGATGCTTTTTATTTTTTTAAAGATGTTATGTTCTACGTTACTTAAAAAAATATTTTAATTATTATCGATATCTTTTCAACTCTTTATATTACTATTTGCACAGTTTTTAAAATGTTTTTAAAAAAAATTCATATATTTTTGAACATTTTTAAATTTCCATTAATAGGCTTTTAAAATTCTGCTACTTCTTTTTAAAATTGAAATTCGAGTTTTGCAGTATCACTTAATAGTTTGCACAAGATTCATGCACATTACACTGTTGAAGCTTAAAAGTTTTGAACATTTCTTTTACTTCTTATCAATTGTTTATGGCCTCCAGGTTCCAACTTACTTTCAAAATAATCTTTGGATTATTATCTATATACTTTAAGAATTTTTAAATTACATTCTAGATATTTTTTAAAGCTTCAAGTTTTATATACATTTTGTCATTATATATATTTTATCACTATACATTTTTATCATTTTTAATTTACTGTCTATGCCTTTTTGACTCTTATAAATTAGCATAAACTCTTTCTTTTTATTTTCAATAGTTTGAAGTTATTATGCATTTACTTGTATTTTAAAGTATAGTATAGATTTAGACTTTCTCTCTAACTCCAATACATTTGCATTTTTCTTCTCAATGAAATCGGAAGTCCTAGATTTGAAATCACTTTAAAGATTGTAAAATGAGGAATCTTTCGAAATTTATGTATGTTTTACGATTATAGCATTTTTATTTATTTATTTCTTTTTTAATTTTCTTAATTATTAATTTCTAAATCACGATCTAATACGTACTTTTAAAACTTTGTATTCATTATTTAAAATGCCTATTTATAAATCAATATTTAATATATTTGTAACATTTTAAAGCTTCTACTTTTTAGTTTTACCATTTTCAATTTAATACATGCTTTTTTAGACAATTTCAAAACTACTAACTTTATACATTTAACATTTTAAATATTCATATCTACTATACTTTTAAGCTAAGTTAGCATGAAGCATTTTTTTTCATCCAAAGAGAGGAAAGCTGTCATAATTTATGCTTACTTCATTTTCGAAGATTTTGTTGAAAATTTATAAATTGGTATCTGTTATGATTTTAACTTTTTAAAATAACTATCTTAATACTTTACTACTTCCAAACATTTAACATTTTTAAATTACTATTTACTACAGTTTATAAATACATCTCCCCCCCCCCTTCCCCAAGGAGTCAAAAGGGCTCCTTCAAAAAAATCGAAATCCGAGTTTTGAGATCGCTTAAAGTCTTTTAGAAAGCGGAGCATAACTGTCGAAGTTTATGTACATTTCACCGTTGGAGCTTCAAAAGTTCTGATTCCTTCTTTTACTGCCTATTAACTGTTTATGGCAGTTTCCATAAATGCCTCGTAAACTATCCTCTGAACAATTTTTTTTACTCATTTTTTTTACCTTCAACTTACTGTGACGGTAACTTTAAAATGCTGAAAGTTTTGTGAACAGAAAAAAATATGTTCTAAAAGGAGCGTGAATTATCGGTATTTATAAAATATTATTGATACAATAAAATGTAGAATGAGTCGTATTAACATTAATGATTTCTTAAAGTACATATTCTAAGTTATTGAAGATAAAAGAAGTTTGGCTCAGTAATTCAGTTTATTTCCTTTAAATAATTTTCAACTTTAACTTTTCGCTTTCTGGTATTCAATTACGTAGAGTTTTTAATTGGAAAGAGAGGCTTTTTGAAATAAAAGCGAGCTATTCAAATTTATTAAATTCATTAAAAAATAAAAATGAATAAATGTTTTGAGAATCAAATATATAAATGTTTATTATTATATTATTTAGATTATATTTCAAACAAATCTCGCTTATTTTTCCTCTAACAAGTTAAATATATTTTAACTAAAGTAAATATTTTGAAATATAAAATTAAAAACAAGAATACTAAATAAATAATGAACTCCAATTTTAAATTATATCTTTCGTAAGTAATAAATTTAGAGTAAAATATATTGTAATGCGTTGGAATTCTTTCAAATCTTTCATTGCAAAAACTCTCAACAAGAAATGTGAAACAATTTCTCTTATCTTGTATCTAAAAAACTAAATGAAACTAAGAAAAGTTATGGTTAGCATCGAAAAAATATGCGTATTGCCTAGAGTTTGTCCTTCAAATTAAGCCTTTTCATGAAATAAAATTATTAGAATTTTAATCTAACATTTTTAAAGCTCAAAGTTGTAGTTCATTTACGACGCACTAGAGCTGCACAATGGGCTATTGGCGACGGTCTGGGAAACATCCCTGAGGATGATCCGAAGACAAACCATCGCAATTTTGATCCTCTGCAGACGGGGTGGCACCCCCGCTTCGGTAGCCCAACGACCTGCACACGAAGTCGAGCACTTTAAAACTCGAAGTAGCACAGAATATAATTTCTCCTTTTTTCAAAAAATTTTTTATTATTACCAGGGTTTCTTTTTTTGTTTTTAAATAAATTTTCGCCTACTTGCGAAGTGTTTCAGGGTAGATTGGTGCTGGTGCAGTGAGTTAAAATACAAAGATTTAATATGAGGGTGTAAGAATTGAGAATATGAGGGTGTAAGAATTGTTATGCATAATTCAATCAAATAGATCAATTGCTGTATATTTATAATTTTTATTATAGTAATTGCAGCGCTCTTTATTGGTAAGACAGAAACTCGAAAAAGGCATCAAATTTTTCAATGTTTTTCAAGTCCAATGTTTTTCAAGTTCTTCTTTTGTAAGTCTAAGCTTATTACAGAAAAAAAAGGTATTCGAAATATCTTAAAAATCAGATTTAGTTATTAAAAGTAAAATATTTTATAATAATTAGCCAAAATAGTTTCAGTGAATTGCAAAAATGTGAATAAAATTTTTTATGCCAATTTATTTTTGTTTCTTTTAGTTCAAATTCGAATGCCCGCTTTGTAAGTAATCACTAAATGTTCGAATGGTCGTACTTAACCATATATAAGGATCTTGTAAGTGTAGCTTTCTTAATCAAACTTCTAGTAAACGAATTCAATTCTGTTATCAATAAAATTAATAATTTTTACAATTCATTATTTATTTAATTTACAATTACTTTTATTTGTATCAAATGCAATTTGTTTAATTTCTCTTTTCATAATTTTCAAACAGTTTACGTCATTCAAGGTGCAAAACTCAGGCTATATTCACTATTTGACAAAGTAACATGACGTTGTTTTTTCAGGATGAGCAAATATAGAAGTTTTTGCAATAGCCTGTTCACGCAGAAGACATTGTGTATTTAAAAATCAGAGTAAAAATTTATGCTTAAATCTGATTGCGTTAAATGACTGATTCAATGACGCTTCTGATTGACTCTGAATTTTTAACTAATCAGCGAAAAACTTGTAGTTTAAAAGTTAGAATTCTCTAATTTGAAAGTATCGAAAATCCGCATGAGTCTATTCAAAAGTTTTTTTAAATTGTTTTGAAGAAAAATTTCTTTCCTTTTATTTTTACTTCTGATTACTACCTAACTTTTAATTGAGTCATTTAGGCTCAGTTAAAAAACAATTATCGTTTTATGATTCGGACAATTAGGAAATTCAGAAATTCAAAGTAAGAGACCTAATTTTTGTTTTGAAATAAAGGATTTGCATTTAATTTTTAAATACAAGATTAATGAAATTCATTCGTTTTAATAAATTGCTAGAATTCCTCTTTTTTTCTTTTTTTTATTAATCAACATCTTCTTTTGGGTTATTACTTATTATTATAGAATTGCTTTTTACTAGTTTTCATTTTAATAATCTCAAGCATTTCACTCTTTCTAAGCCATTTTTTAATTTATTTCATTTTTTTATAATTTAATTTAAAAGTTTCAAAACTCCCCGTTTCTTAATTTAGGAGTGCTATGTCATAAGTAGATAATTTAGAAGCATACAATCTTACAAAATATAATTGCTTTTAATAAAGTTAATTCTATCCTTCTTCTTTTCTTTTATATTTCTTTAAAGCAAAAGCCTGAAGTGATAATGTTTTTATTTATGTGAAACTTTTATCTAACAGCAAATTAACTTTTATAATTTCATAATAATAAAAAAAACTAACAAAAAAAACTCATTTATTATCAATAATTTTCACACACTGAAAAAAATTATAACTACAAACAATCGGTGATAAGTCAATGGCTTAAAATTTCTCAATTATGTAATAAGTAGTTTTTACAAACAATGACACTTCATTTACAAATCCTTTAGATTATGTACAGAAGTAGGTTTTCTGATAGTATCGTCAACAATCAGAAATGCTTTCATTTGAAAGTGCAAAAGCAGGTGTGCCAAAGGCGCCAAAATAAGAAATTGTTTTAAGTCTGGAATAAACAAAGCTCCTACCGATAAGAACAGTTGAATAAAACATTGTTGATACTCAATTATCTTTCTAATAAGCTCAGAGCGCATACAAAAAGGTCATTATTTGCGGAAGAAGTTTTTGTGACGTGCACAGCAAACTCGCAGAAGATTAAACAGAGAAGGCCCCTTGAAGAGAAGTGAAATGATTCAAAGAAGAACCTCAAATGATTCCAAGAATGGAGGTAAATGACTCCGCCTGCAAAAAAATCGTGATGTAAAAAATGCACAAAAATTGAAGTTATTATTTTTTTGCTTATGGTTTTTTGTGTTCTTTTTATATTCGCGAATACGTCGAATTTATTTATGTGTTTTAGTTGCAGTTATTTTTGCTTTTTAGTTATTTCTGTTAGAAAATTTAGTTATTTTACTGCCAGCTCAATTGAATGTCCTAAACTGAATGATAAAAAAAAAATTCGCAGAATAGATCTGCAAATCTAGAATAAAGAATCAATAGATATGTTTAAGTAAAATATAAGTGAAAGTAAATATGATATTATGAAAGTATAGTAAATGTCAAACAAAAAATATCATTGCCTAAAAAATAAAAATTGAGTCTCGAGTCTAAAACTCTTAAAGAGATAACGAGTGAGTGAAAAGATTCTGCACTTGTCCAGGAGCCAAAATTCAAACATTTTTTAAAGATGAGAGCCGAATTTGAAAAATTGAGGGTTGTTTGAAAATTTACGAACAATTTTATGGTAAAATCGCTCGATATTAAGAATTGATAAAAATTAAAAAAAATGTGCATTTGGTTAATTACATAAAAACAAAAAACAACAAATAAATAAAGTAAAATCAAATAAATAAAGTAAAATCAAATAAATAAAGTCAAATAAATAAAGTAAAATCAAATAAAAAAAGAAAAATCAAATAAAGTCAGTAAATAAAAAAATTACATTCTGTAATTAGTTCCAGATTTATTAAGCATTAAGCTTGCAGTAAAAAATATCACGCGGGATGTTCTGTAATCCACGAGAATGAAATTTAGCATTTAAAATTCGACGTATTCGACTTTTTTTTTCACCAATATAAAATAATTTTTCCTTAAATTCTTGCATTTTTCCAGAATTTTTCTTCTTTATTTTAAAATAATGGTCATTTTTCCATTATTATAGATAAATGTATTTACCTCTTTCTAGATGTCAAAAGTTACGAAAAATTTATAATTCAAAAATAAAAATAATAGACCGATATTAGATGTTACTATGTATACATTTTCACATTTATATCAGAATTTTCAAGAACATAAAAGACTCAGTGGCAATAAAAGCTATTTCCAATTTGAACTGTTATATAATATAAGGTTATCATTGCATATTTTTAGTAAGTCAAGTTACTTGTCACTTATTACTCTTTATTGTGTCACAAATTCCTCAGTTTAAGCAGTTTTTTTCACGTGTAGTTTAATATTTTTCTAATCCAAGTAATCTTTCTAATTGCTGTAATAAACATACTATCCAACTGTCCTTATACAAAATTATAATAATTAAATATTTTATAACCAAATGATGTTTTAAAGGGGGGAAAATGCTGATTAATATGAAGTGACAACAATCCACGGAGGCTCGTGAAAGGGGTCAGCAAAGGTTGGAGCCTCCTAGTTAAGTATATAAAAATATTAATAATTAATAATAATGCATTTATTTCTTGCAATCCTTAAGAATCATGTAACTAAAGTAAAAAATTAATTTTGGCAGTAAATTTCCAAGTTCCTTTTAAATTAAGTACTAAATTTTAACAGTAGCACCAGATAGTTTTTTGTTGCAACAACTAATTAATTCTTTTTATGATAGATTTAAATTCCTAAACGAATATATGAAGCTTTTACGAATTTCATTTCTGAGAGAGCTAATAAATTTACGAAGCTTAAATTTTTTAACAGTTAATATAGTTTTCGCAGAAGATAATCCCTCGATACTATTTTCTATTAAATGTAAATATTAGCAAATTCTTAAACGAATATATAGAATATATTAACTGATAACTTCATTGCTGACTGGGCTGATAAATTTATGGATAGGGTAATAAATTATTCTGTAGATTAGTGGCAATGTTTTAAGAATACTTATGTCTTAAAATAACACTTTGTTAGTTGTGTTTAATGAGAAGGCGCCATTCCATTGCTTTTTGTTTGTCATTATTTCACTTAGATGCACAGGCAGATGAAATAAGACATGCGATGCGAACATACAGTTCTCTATAAATTAACTGATTTTATATATATATTACGTACTTTGAAAACATACATTGCATTTTATTATAGATGAACTGAAATAATGTTATTTTATTTTGAAAAAATTGAAGCTGTATTGTCTATTTCTGTATATATTAAAATACAGACATAGGCTGTACAATATTCCGTATCTAATTAATATTTAAAAAATTAACAAAAAGTTTTCTTATTCAGAAAGATTTTAATATACTTTCTAACTATTAAGTTTCGAATCTAGTAAAACGTTTTATATACATAAATTAAACTTTTCCACAAATTATACTTTTTATCTAACTATCTAAGTTGTTTTTGAAACAATAAAAAATCTATTAAGGTAATGTGCAAATGCTTTGAAAACAAATATTTAAAGAATAAGTTAATTAAAATTCAAACTGGCAACATTCGCAGTGTTTTCACGTTTTCTCGTGACTTTATTATGTCAACAACAAGTAAGTTACTTTCGCATGAAAGCAATCAATTTAGTCATGTTTTTCAACTTCCTCGTTTTCATTTTTACTTATGGTCCTTCATTTCTAAAAAAAAAAAAATTTCGTAACTTGAATCTTAAAGAAATAAATTGTGCATCAATTACTCTGCATTTAAAATAATTTTTGTATGAATTTACAACTTCTGAAGTTCGATTTTATTGGAGAGGCTACTGATTTTAAAGCTGTGAGCAGCAAAAAAAATAGCCCAAATAGTTTTTGATACAGTGATCAAATATTACCTGGTAATACTTGGGATTCAAAGTAAGATACTAGAAGAGGAAAAAAACACTGCTTTATTTGCTTTTGATACATTGATTAAATATTAAACGTTTGCGTTAAAGTTTCCAGTATGTCTCGAAAAGAAAAAAAAATGAAAGAGCACCTTGAATAATTTTTGATACAGTGATCGAATTTTAAATGGGCATGTTTGGAATTTGTAAAAAATACTAGAAGAAAGAGAAGAAGAAAAATCTGGCTTAAGAGTTTTTGATACCGTGATAAAATATTAAATAGTTATATGGTTATTATGTTCGGGATTTAAAAAAAATCACTGGAAAAAAAATTGCCTTAATAGTTTTTGATACAGTGATAAAATAATAAATAGTTGCATTAGGGATTTGAGAGAAAAACTATCTTTTTATAGGTAAAAAATTATCTAAATAAGAAATTATCTTTAAATTTTATTTTGGGCTAAGTAAGGCAGCAGTGAACATGTGTTAAAATGCATTAATCTTTATTATCTTTAATTTTCTCTGTTTCAAACCTTTACTCATAAAAAGTAGAAATTCATATGAAAAATTGAATGGTTAACTGGAGTTGACTTCAGTTGAAACTTTTCTAAGATTTCTTTAAAACTATTTTCATTTCTTTTAAATGCTACTAGAAAACTTTACTACTGATATTGAAGGAAATTCGAAACTTTTTAATTTTGACTCTGACACTTGTACTTTAAGATTTTAAGTTTTGATTTAATTATTTGCAAATAACAAATACACAAATTTTTAATTTTTCAGGCTTTGTATGATTTGCTTAAATTATTTATGTCATCTAAATCCACAATATTGAAATCATTTAAATTTTATTTAAAAAAATCAACGGTGTTAAAGTTTATTTTAAATTTTAACCCTTAATAATTTTTTTTTTACTGTTATTCATTTCGTATTAAATAGTTATTTTCCATTAAATTTCTCACTTTTGAAGTACATGGCCTTGAAAATGAAATACAAAAGCAATTTTTTTCTCGTGTGACTACGGAAAATTCCTTACTACATTCATCATAGTTTCTTTTTATCTAATTAAGGAAATTTCTTAACAACTGACATTTATGACTAACATTCATAAAGAACAAATAAAAAAACAAATGCAGTTATACTAGATGTAAAAATGCATTCATAGCTATAATGACATTGTGCGTGGAAGCATACTAGCATGACAGGTTGTTAACTTTTTCTTTGATATCATGCATTGTCATTTTATTTAGAAAATATAGACACACGCGATTCAACCACTAATTGAATTGAAAATTCATTATACGATAAAAAAATCATCTACGCAGGTATTAAAAGAAGAATTCGATTGTTTTACTATACAATATCAAACAGAATATATTATTTCTATTAATATTTTTCTGCTTGTATGAATGACTGCCATTTTTTTAATGAAACTATTTCGCAGTTGTTTCACTGTATTTTCTCATAAGTAATTCCAATATTTGTAAAAAAAATTTTTTAAATAATCCGAGTGCATCATTTCATTCTTATGAAACCCACAGCAAAAAAGGAATTTATTTCAAAAGGTTTTTTTTCCCCTCTTCGCTGGTGATTACTTTATTCAGGTAGTTGGTTTGAAGTGTGAGCAGCTTAGACGAAAAGCTTATCGAATTCTATTCCAATAAAATTCAGGAGCGTGATGAATCATATTATCATTTGAGCATGCTTAAACCTTAATATGAGGCTAAGTTGAACTAAATTACTCTTGTTTACAAGAAACTAAGTTATAACTTGAACGGAAATTTGCTCAATTCAGCTTAACCTTTAATAAGGTTGCTTCAAATTTTAACCACATTATGGTTTAAAGAGTCAATAATATTTTTTGCACCAAATTAAAGCTATATTTGTTGTTTTGATAAATAAAAGTTACATCAACATGAAATATTTTTTTAAAAAAATGCAAAAGAATTTTCATTATTTGATTCTTAATTTAAAATTTTATTTTTTTATCTGGCTAGGAATTGAATTGTTTTTGTTATCACCTAAGTTCTCAAATTATCGAGAGATTAATCGTATCATCATCATACTTTTTTTCTTTGCATAGGTAAGACAATGGTGTAAGAATGTAATGCTAAAATAATTAATAAGATTCTTATACTTTTTAATATAAGATTTTTTATAAGATTTTGATAATAAGATTTCTTTATTGCTGTAAATGAAATGTAACTACTCCATTTTTTTAGCATTGATATTTTCGAAAACAGTAACTGTATTCAGTACAGTAACTTTCTCTTTTGTACACACTATTTATAATTTTTTGGTCATTAAATATTAGTATAATAGCCAGTTTAATATTTTACTCCTTGTTCAGGATTAAAAATGTTATCATATAGTCATATAGTTAAACTTTAGCATATATAGCACATTTGTAGTTTCTTTTGTGTTATCTCTCGCTCTCTAGGTATATATANTCATAAATATATATATATATATACACACACAGAGTTCCTCTTCGTGTTGGAAACAAAGAATTTTATTGTTTTTATGTGATAATTGTCATTCAAACGGTCATTCCAAATTTTGAGTTTAAGACTTCCTATGTTCAACTCCGTAGCCTTGTAATTTTGAACGCAATCCAGAAGACAAGAGAACTTCTGAATCAAGTATTGGATGAAGTTTGCCTTCTTGGAGGACTTTTTGATAAACCTTTCCCGAATTTGCGTTGCGTGGAGGAGAAACCCCACGGTTAATTAGACCGCAAAAGGAGTCTAACCCATAATCTGTCTACCCCTGAGCATATTTCACGTCAAAACTGTAACCGATACGAACCATAAAATATCAAGCATGTGAGCCGTCATGAGCATGAAAGCGCGTGGATGATAAGAAATTTCTGAATGGAAATTCTCTTCTCGCATGGGCAACGAAAGGCTGAAACAAGCAGAGTTTTAAGTTGTTTCCCGAAAGAATACTTACTAAGTTTTTGGAATTATTTCAAAATAAGTTTCCTGCAATTGCATAATTAACTTTACTGTTGATTTTGAATTAGAGAATAACTCATTCGAATTATTTATTGAGTACATTAAGAATTATTTGAAATTAAAGAAAGGGAATGTATTATATCAGTATAAAATATTTGAGAATTATATTTTGTATTTATGGTAATCGTATTTAATGGTTTAACAATTATTAAAATTATTCACACAAATCAAACATAAAGACAAATTGTAACTATTTAATTGTAATTTCAAGTCAGAACAAATAAAAGCATTATAGAATATTGCAGCAATTTTGAACATGAGAATCAGAGTTGCTTAGATGAAAAATATAAAAAATGCTGTTACATATCAGTCAATACATGTTTAATTCATTAACAATAATTCATAGATTCATCAATTTTATAATTTTGAAAATATACATATAAACATAATATTGCATTTTTTTGACAAAAAAATTTAACGTATTCAAGTATGAAATAGTTTAAAATCACAAATAAAAACTTGAAAGGACAATCAATACAGCTATATTAACACTTAAAATAAATACATGATTTAAATCAAATTTAACAGAAATCTGTTATGAAATACTTCCTATTCTGAAAGAATTTTCATAACAAACGTAATTAAAGAACAATAGGTCGACAAATTATGTTACATTGTTAAACGAAGATTAATTAGAAAGTGAAAATGTTAAAATATAAGTGTCATTGTTACTGTTAAAAAATTGTCTTTGTTACTACATTTCCACGATTATTTGTTTTAGGAAAAACTTTTCGATATTTTTTTCATTTATAACTATTCGTTTTAGAATCAGACATTGTAGTATTTTTTCTCAGATAAGGGAAATACAATTTTACATCTTAAAAGGTTGATTGTTGGCGAAAATTCTTCTTTCAGACCAACTGCATAATCTAATTAACAGTTTACCAAAATATTTTTTTTCAATTAATTAGCATAGTATTTTATAATCATACAAATTTTATAACTCTTTTAATAAAAAATTTAATTATTCAAGAAATTATTTTAAAAAAATTTTAGAAATCATATGGATCCTACATGAAGTATTTGTGCTATAAGATTTGCATAAAAGGTAACGTTTTTTTCATAAATAATTAACAAATAAAACTCTGTCTTCATTTAAAATAAATTTGCAACAATAAGTCTCGGAATCACTAAAAACTGAATAAGGTGTCAAAATTTTAATGGTATTTTATCTAGAACTTGAAGTGTTCAAAAACTTTCCATAATTTCTCCTTAAGTAGAAGCACGTAATTAAATTCATTTTTCTCCTCATAATTTTTTTTCAAAAGTTATATAATTAATAATTTTTGAAATTTATGTAGTTAAAATTTGAAGCTGAAAGTCCTGCCTTGTCTCAAAAATACTAGTTGATGTTTTCAAAATAAGAAAAATAAACATTCTTATTTATTAAATTTCATTAACTAATTATTAAAATAATTAATATTAATCTGTTCCAGTTTCGCTGCTTAACTCAGTTATCCAATTTTAAATCTTTCACAAAGAAATAAGTAGAAATGCTCGCATATTAAAGGGGATAGAATGTTTTAATTTCATTCGTTGACATTATGGTCTACTCTTTTTATATAAATTGGGGCTTATCGCATTTTATGATTTTATAACAATTTCGTTTTCCTTACTTTGTTTTATCTTACTTGAAACTATGTTTATCATTTCAAGATGTTACTATATTCGGTACATAATAATATTAATAATTCTTACTTAAATACATAATAATAATTTTCTGTTTTGTATTATTAAGTTTCTTATTTAAAATTGATGCTTTTTATTTAGTATCCTATTTCATTTGCTATTATTTTATCGGTTTATCTGTACAGATCTACAACCACAAGCAGTGGGATACGTAACTAAACGAGGCTATTTAAGGCATGTAATATACGTATACTTTTAGAAGGCCACATGTTCTTAGCTTCATGAAGTAAATATTTAGATTTTGATGGGAAATGTATGGAAAAATTTATTAATCATCTCAACCTTTCCTATTTTCTAATTAAAAAATAATTGTTGATCTGCAATTAATTTATCATTTGGATAGATAATTAATGCAAAAATATTATTATTTTTGGAGAGGAAAGACTAATTTTTCTTTTAGTTTACAATTTTGAACATTACAACAGAAAAATCAGCTAAAATAGTGTCGATTGCAGATTAACTTGTAAGCGGGAGAACACAGTTAATTCAAAATCTCTAAACCCTAGAAATAGAAGGGAAGTAAAAAAAAAAAAGTCCTTTTTTGAAATATAAAGTATGGCTATAAACTTTCATGTTTTAGTTACATTTTGATTTTGTAATATGAAACTATTTTTTCTTATATTTAAATTAGGAATGAAATGTTATTTATTATTTGGAAAAGTATAAAGTAGCAATGATATATCATTATATCTTACTAAGTTTTTATTTTGTGTTTTCATAAATGAAATTTTTTCATGATCTAAAATTAAAAAAGAGTAGTATGTGCGTTAAAATAATCTATTCGTTTGATGGTTGTTTGTTCCTAATTAACAGTGAATATAAATGTTTATTACAGACTTGATTCGTGATCTACACCTAAATTAAGAGAAGTATAGAGGTTTTTGGTGAACACTATACACATAGAAAAGTACACTGACAAAAACATTGAAGGACAATTACAATAGATAAATACGTATATTTAAGCAACTGATGCTTCAGTTGGCGTAATTTACATTTTTTTTTTAAAAACATGTCTTATCAAAACAAGGTAGCATCTTTAAAAGAACATTTATTTTCAAGGAAAAATAGATTTTTAGGAATATGTAAACATAATTAAAAATAATTGAAATATAAATACCAACACAGCACATTTTAATTAATGTTAACGTCTCAAAAACATAATATATTTTTATGTTGTTCTGGACATATATCTTTAAATCATAGAAATGTAACACTTTGAAGAATATGGAATACTTCTTATGGATATTTTATTTGAAATATTTCATCTGGTTGGAAATTGTTATTTATTATGGTTGCTCATACCTGATTCAAAAATAATCAGAACGAAATTCTTCTAAAAAACATTGAGGACTGGGCCAAAATGTTATTTATGATATGGAAGTAATAAAAAAATTTCGATTCTTAGAGACATTAATGTTAGGAACGTATCAAAAATTTTAAGCATTAAGCATCTAAAATAATGTTGTGCTATGTGGATAAAATTTGACGGCTTAATGCGATTTTTAATTGTTGAATGAATGCATTTGTGAAATTTTTTTCTAACATTCATGTAATTAAAACTGCGCACAATAATTCAATAGTTGCATAGTTGTAGAGCATGTGTACAATAATTGAATAGTTATATAAGAGTCTTAAATATTACTAAAATTTCCTCCAATCAATATGTTTTGAAGTAATTCCTAAAAATCTTTCCCAAAAAGTTCTGAAATTAAATATCCCAAAAATCTTTTTTTTCTTGAAGAATCGAGAAAATAACTCTTGTTTTGATAACGCAAGTTTTTATATTACATATAAATATTATTCTTATTGCCACCGGACACAAATAGAAAAATTTTTTTAATAAAAAAATTTATTCGTAATTATATAATGATATTCAGAAAAATCTCAATCATTCCTTCACTATTTTTCAAAATGATCGAGAGGGCTGAAAATATTCAATAAAATAACAGAGATATTCCTTATTAGAATTTAAGGGCTTATCTTTGACAAGCATTTTATTAATACAACAAATAATCACGACGTCATTGCTAAGTAAGAATTAGAAAACATGTTGTATGTTTGTATTGCTTATATATATATCAATATTGAATTTAACCCTTTTATGTTATAACAGTACTTAAAAGTTCATATTACTAGAAATTTTAAAGCCACGTTGAACATAATATCGACACTAAATTTTTTAATGTTGAACTGATGTTTCCATAAAAAAGAAAAAGAAAAAAAAAGCTGCCAGCGAAAAAGGAGCACTTAAACAATTTTATGAATATCATGTCAGATTAATATTAATGTCATTGAGCTCAAATTTTATATAATTAAATATTAATCGACTTCAAAACTTAATTTATACGCAATTATTAGTCGAAATGATCATGGAAAGGAACATTTTGTTCTTCATAATAATATAAAACAAAATTATTAGGACTCTTAAGTATCACTAAATTTTTTTCAAAATTCCAATAATTATATTTAATCGCGATAAAAAAATATAAAAATAATATCTATAATAGTAGTGTTGTTAAGAAATGTTTTAAAATGAAACGCCTCATAGTTTTTCTTAATATTTTTAACTATTCACAAGATTTACCCCCTCAGTGGCTATTTCAAATTAGTACATTATGTATAATAACATTATTAAATATATTATATAAATTGTGTTACATAAAACTAAAAAAATTAATATAAAATTAATAATTTTCGCAAACTTCACATTAAACGTTACATATAAATTAATTTTCAAAAATTATTTAATTACATTTGAAAATAAGTATTTAATTACATTAAATCCGTATTCAATTACCTGATTTAAATCAGCCGTTAAATTCTTATATTTATTAAAGTAGTCTTATTTTTCCTACTGATTTTCTTCCAAGGATCTTGTTTTCGTTAATCTTACTTTCGTGNTTTTTTTTTTTTTTTTTTTTTTTTTTTTTTTTTTTTTTTTTTTTTAAACTTTGTAAAAGTATTTCTTATTATTGATATTTCTTACATACGATAGTACGGCTCCACTTTAATAAAATAGGGTTCAACTTAACATCTTATAAAAGCAGCAATTTTGTACGATATTATGGTTCAACGTGCATTGCAACGCAATCTTTGTTCAGCATTCAAATTGTATCATAGACATTACACTTCTAAAATGAATTTATGTTTAAAAATGTTTGATTTTTGATAAAAAAAATAAAAGTTAAAAATGCATAATTTTTATTCATTTATTAATTTTTAAAAGATATAAATTAATTATGTGATTGATTAAATTTTATAAGTAAATTTATATTTATAAAATAGTAATTTATTTAAAGAAATTAATGACTCGACTTTCAATGACACGAGCATTCATACAAAAGAAAATATTATAAAAAATATTCTATATACAAAAGAAAATTATGAAATTATGGAAAATATTATACAAATTTATAAGACCTTCATATATGTGATCAATGTTTAACATGTTTTTGAAAGAATTTAATGCTCATTTTCTACACTTTAAGACCTTAAAACATAAAGAATTAAATAAGTTATAATACCAATATTTTTAACAGAATTAGTTTTGAAAATATTTTTTTTAATAACTTTCAAATGATTTTTAAAGATGTTACAAACAACTTTATATTTCTGTAAATAACTAATATTAAATTATCTAAACGACAAATATTATCTTATCACCAAATACAACAAATATAATGCTTTATAACTGAAATAATTCTAAGCGTTTGCTTCCATTTTAGTTTAAAAATAGTAACAAGAATGCGTAATATTTAAAAAAAAATCACAGGGTTTTAAATTTGCCCAAAATTATAGTTAAAAGCAACAATTTTTAATATAAAAAGATTATCACAAAAAATACCAACTATGATTCACGGCAATAAACAAACATTTCAACAGTCATATATAAACAGAAATAAAGCCTAAATACAAGGAAATAAATGTTTACCTTCATTAAAGGTTTATAAAAATTGCAGACAGAAACACTTGCTCGTAAGGAAATGAATTTGAATATATTCTTGTTTTTATTTTCAAATTAAAGTTTTTTTTTTTGTAAGTTTACATTTTAAATATTGCGTATTATGGCAAGAATTAGACATTTGTGTGAATGAGTTCAAATATATACCTGTTTTTATATTTATTATCAGTTATTTTTTTAACATATTTACATTTTAAATATTTCGCATTATGGAAAAATAAGACATTTAAGTGAATGAGAATGTGAATATATTGTTTTTATTTTCAAATAAAAGTTATTTGTTCACATTTTAATAATTTAAAATTTAAATATTGAAACATTAACATAACTTTACATAAGCATGTAAACATTGAAAGTTTTAATAATTGTTTTTTACACATTTAATTAAAAGTTATTCATTTTTTAATTTTTCTTGTTTAAATATTTTTGCACTTTTAATATTGATCTTTATGGTAGAAAGAGGATTTTTTTGTGAATAAGATTTGTATGCGATATGCAATAGAGCTGGATAATTTAGCAACATATCGAAAAGGAGGTTTTCCAAACGGTAACAATAAATCGTGAATACCATTTCAAGCAACGATAGTTATCAACAAGGATGATAGCACGATCATTATCACAGTAATAAATAATGAATAGAATTATATATTGAGTGCAGATAAAAATTATCAAATCCAGTGATATTGTTGATAAATTTAATTTCGTTAAAAAATATTGGCCAAATTACAATTTACTTAAATTAATTAAATTAGAAAATATCATGATTTATTGTTGAGCATTCATACTTCCATGTGATATACCACAATATTGAGATTGTAATATAATCCAGTGACAGGGCATTAAATTTCCAATCATTTGTGTGTATTAAAACTGTGTATTACTGATTGTATATTAATGTCCTTACGATGTACATCTTCCGTTTCACACATTCCGCCACAATATTAACTATTTTACTATTATATTGTTATCATATGTAATCGAACAAAAACGAAATTTTGAGCAATGCTTTTATAAAATTTGAAATTCATATTTGCTGTTTTATTGTAAAGCACTTAAGACGCTTATTCATAATACCTCCATTATGAAAAAAATATCAGGATGTTTTGAGCAAGTTGATTAATAAAATAGCTAATTAAAATTCTTAATATTTTTCCTTACATTTATATTCTGATCAAGTTTATTCATTTTATCTTTTATATGTGTTACTTATTTCATTCATAATATTTCCATTTTATTTTTTCTTCCTTAAACTGCCAAACATAGCGTCGGCCTTAACACATTAATGACTAAAAGATGTTTAAAGTTAAGTGCCTAATTTAGATTTAAAAAGGAGAAATCAATTTAGGTGTAAGTATAAAGCAAGTTTAGGATTAAAAATAAATTACTATATGATGTTAAAGTGCAAATGTAAATTGTTGTATTAAATTTAAATAAAAAGGGCAAGATAAGATTTCTAAAAATTGGCCTAGTTAATTCAATAATTAATTAACATTTCAATGAACTTGAGATGTAAATAATTATAATAAAATCATAGAATATATGCTCATTTCATTTCCTTATTTCATCATTAAAACTACATAACTTTTTTTTCAACTTACAGTACGAATATTGTTGAATATATAATACATCAAAAACTATGTTCTGAAAATACTGTGAATAATCGAGTCCAAACACGTACAAATCACATTCTTTTCTTCCTTTTCTGGAACTTAAAGCATCGAACTGGATGAGAAAAACCAATAAAACAACAATTTAACAATGGAAATAGTTCCAAACTTAAGTACTAAATCAAATTATTGTTCGTAGGCTACATAACAACAAAACATGACACAACACCTTAAGAATTGCGGTATGCTTATAAATAATAAGCATACCACAAAATAACAATTAAGAAAACTAATCACAAACAAAACTGATGCTGTAAGATTTGTGGTGTGAAATGTAGGGTGTTTACAACATTTTGATGGGGGGTGTCATACGTTTTTTTGTTTTCCTGAGAGACTAGTTCATTGCACCAGGAGTGAGCAGACGTACTCAATGAAAAAGCATACTGATTCTCCTCTTTAAACACACGGCATGCCATTTTATTAGTTCAGAATGCGAAAAAGAATTTAATAAATTAAAATGTTTACGAAAATCTCTCAAAAATTAAATGACAATACTTACACAAAGAAAGAACATCAAAGTTTGTAAGATGCGTGTGGAATATGAACAAACTGCAAACACACTCATCTGTTCTTTCTCGAAGACTCTTGGCTAATACTTTGCGGCAACAGTTCGTTTAAGTAGTTCTTACGTATCGGGTATGCAATGCAAGTACGTATATTTAGTACGATCACCGATAATAATCACACGTATATCATTAATGTCATTGTTAAGATTGTGTTAATACGTATATGCAACTCCAAAATATGGAACGTATCTATGGCATAAAGATGGTGTTTTTGTTCACCATACCAGTTACTTAATTACGGTTGTACCTGTTATTTAATTATGGTTTCGGATTTCTGATTTTGTCCTCTAATATGAGAGATGTGGGAGAAGTGATGATGGAAGGTGGGTGTTCAGATGAGGACTTCCTGTCCTCCCTCTTGGCTTGGTGGTCTACTCCATTCTTGTCTTTGTCCTCCTCTTTGACTTTGGAGGATTCCATACGAGCTTGTTCGTTGATTTCTTTGACGGCTCTCATCTCTTTCTTGAGCTTCATGCGTCGATTTTGGAACCATATCTTTATTTGTCGCTCGGTGAGGCACAGGGCGTGAGCAATTTCTATACGCCGTCGGCGTGTTAAGTAGTGGTTGAAGTGAAATTCCTTCTCAAGTTCCAGCGTCTGGAATCGGGTGTAGGTTTGTCTTCCTCGCCGGCGAGGACAGCCATTCGGTCCTGCAAAGTTCAGGGCTACCATAAGAAACAACAATCAATTACACATTACTCTCCTTTGTTTAAAGCACATCAAGCACTGATAACTCAAACAAAAATGAGGTTACAAACAAATTATTATTAGAAAAGTCAACAAGATAAAATGGGAATTTTTTTATTCAGTTAATACCCTATTTTTTATAAACTTAAATGCAAAGTCTTCTTATTACTTTTGTTTTAGAAATTATTTTTCAATTCGGGCAATTTTGAATGCGTCCATTGCGCTTGATCTATCCGTAGAATCTGCTTATCATCAACCATTTGCTTGGTCAATTTACAGTTGCTTTCATCATAAACAAATATGAAAACGTTCTACTTTAATTACTATTTTTAAGGAAAACAAAGATGTATTTATTAAGTGTATACTTTTTTGTGCATATAATCGTAAAAATAGTTAAAAACCTCATTTCTTATACAGTATCAGTGCAAGAGTGCAATTTATGCAGCTATAACAATGTACATGAAAAGTTTATAATAGTTAGAAAATAAATACAAATATAAAATTTGGGAATAATAATAATCATATAAATAGGATAACCATGCATCAAAAGCATTGGAATTAAATTTTCGTGACTCAAAAAATAAACATTAGTACAAAAATAAATGCATTCAAATTTATATAAACGATTACGTTGTATGAATATTGTTTGGAAAAAAATCATATTTGAAATTCACTTAGGAAATTACAGATCTATAGTATGGATTAAATAATGTCTATTTATTGACTAAAAATCAGATTTGATATTACAAGCTGCAGATTTTAATGACTCCATTAAGTTTACTTAAATTAAAAATATTTACTTAAATTACAAATATACTTTATTTTATTTGTCGCAATATTTAGTAGAGATGTTCTGATGAAAATGCATTTAAGACGATGTTGGTTAATGCAAAACATTCGTTTAAACATTTTTTTCATAAGATTGTACCCTTTTTCATATCATTTAAAAATAAAATAGTATAAATAAACGAAGACTTAACCATACTGGTATTTGAGAAACTCCAAAAGTATGATCTGCAATATGATTAATTCCTTTCATATTTCTATGCATGAAATGTTGACACAGGAAATTTTCGACAAAAAGAAAATTTTTGCATTTATAAAGTTTTGCATGTAAAAGATAAAGAATGTATTATTAATAGTTGTTGACATTTTCTTGTATTTTTGTTGTCATACAGGTTCATTATTAGCAATATATTGTTTATAATTTTCCACGCAGGAAAATAAAACTCTTTCTCCCTAAAAAATTTTATAACCAACTATACTTTGCTTTCATACTGAACTCAAGTATTACAAACAATTGAGCAACAAAATATTTTAGAATTTAAAACGGTACTGGTAATAAACTGTATTAGTGTAATAACACATATAGCAAACAGCTATTTATGCGCATGGAAATTTAAAATCTTCTGTTGCATGACTTTGAATTTTAGATTACATGTCTTTCAGATATTTAATTCTTATGATATTTATGTTTGATCAATTAATTACAATGCCATGCTTTCGAAATTTAAGGGATTATTTTTCAGTATGCCGAGATTAAATAATTAAAAAAATTCTAGATTAAATAATTGAATATGTTAACTTAAACTTAATTTACCGTTAATTTATGCTTAGGTGATTGGTTCGTTGGTAACATTAAAACACAAAGTAGTTCACGTTATATATTGATTTCGTGTACACGGATTAGAAGATTTTAGATGCTCCGGCTCTATCTCCTCTCCCAAATAATATGATAAGCTCCAGCTCCGCCTCCACTAAGGCTCCAACTCCGACAATTTTAACATGTATTTATGTGTGATTTTGAGTTTAGTTTTAATTTCAATTTTTTATAATAAAGGAAACATTTAAAAAAAATCATATAAAATATAATAATACATTTTCGTCAATTTACACAAGATGCAAAGTTAAAAATTTAAAACCTATTAAAATTTAATTTAATTTAAGATTGAGTTTTTCGTTAATTTTTAAGAAAAAAATTTTAGAATAAATCTTTCTTATATTTGATGTAAAATCATTACAAATGTATTATATTCCTCCGACAGAAACTTGACTAATGGGCAATGGGTATTGGTTAATGGGTCAAACTGAAATCAACATAAAGGAGTTCAACCGACTGATTTGAAATCAGAAACCCTCATTAATATCTTGCAATGTCGATCGAAATAATTTAGATGATATGCCTGAAAGTAAACAAGTGCTCCTAATGAGTTTTTCCTATAGTTAATGAAAATGAGGCAGTAAAAATATTGCATTTAGTTCTTGTTCATAAAGTATGCGCAGGTGAAAAGGTTTCCAATGAAAATTCCGACTAAGTCGCGTGAGTTTCTAAACCTGATTCACGAGTTCGGGACATTTCTTATCTTCTACGGAAGTTTTTCTCTAAATGCCCCAACAAGAAGAACCCATTGTTAAACTCACCTTCTGGTCTTATGTAAAAACCAGTTTACAGTCGACTTATTTAAAATATATTGATCGTAAACCACGCTAAAACAGTTCGCAATATTTATGTAAGCTATAAAGATACGAACGTAGTTAAGTGTTGTGTTCTGTCATTTTAAAAATCATTTTAGTTTGCATTAGTATTTGTTATCGCTTGTTCATATGATTATGAGTCCCTTAATAGCTCTTTTTTTCTCTCTTTTTTTAAGTTAATCAAACGATTAAAACATTTTAAATTATTTTAATTGAGAAATTTTTGGATTGTATTATTTATGTATCAATTTATTTTTCATGGCGTTATTTAAATTCAAGTATTTAGTACTTTATTTTTTGTAATCGCTTTCGACTGATTATAATGGCTTATCTAATACATATACCTTATTCATGTAAAAAAAAAAATTAAAAAAAAAAGTTTTTTAATCATTACTTTTTATTGCATGATTTGAATTTAAGTGTTCTCCAAATCCTAAAACAATTCTGCTAGAGTTTGTTCGCTTAAAAGAGCATTTAAATAAATATAATAATTTCTTAAATGACTTAAATTGTTCACAGCTAGCTGTTCCAGCTGCAAAAGGAATTTTTTACTGCTGGTAAACTCGCAAGTATATTACATATTTGCGCATCGCAAATATATATAAAAAATATCTGTGCGATATATATATAATTTTCAAATATATTAGATAAACATATCGCAAATAAATTTTTTTATATGTGTGCTTAAGCTATAAGCTAACAGTGTTTCTCTATACCAGAACATTATGTGAACAAAGTCTTTAAAATATATTATTAAAAATAACTTGAGACAGATTATTCTGCATCAAATAATTCATTGTCATGATTTTTTTTTGTCCAAAGGATAAACGTATAATTAAAAATTTTCAGGGATTTGCAAAAATCAACTTAAACTTAATCTTAAATAGAAATACATATAGTTAACCTATACCTATAGTAAGTTAAGGAAACAGTGAGGTCTACAAAGCATGCATTCTTAATGTTCATTCAGTAGTTTAATACGTTTTAGGAATTTTATTAAAAATAAACATAGAATAGAAGCAACGCTTTAATGAAATAATTATTAAGCTTTCTTAATTTTAATTCGTACTTTTCTTAGACATTCTAAGAAACAAAAAATGCATTTAATCTTAGCTGGTCAAACACATTTATGCATGTCAAAAAAGTTTGCATGGCAAATTATTCACTATTTTTATGAAATATACTAAGATTAAAGTTAAGATTTACACACCTTAAAACTATTTTTTTTTCGATCAAAAAACTAACTTTTTGTCCATTAACTCTTGCAATTTTTTAAACTTATCTTCGTAACTAATATTTTCCAGATATTCCAGTTGCAGATTGCAGTTACCATCCAATATTTTCTGAAAATCGAAAATCCGAAAAAAATGCATTAACTCAGCGAAAGAAGTAAGTTTTTGTGTCTAGATTTCTGATTGAAATTAGATTTTGCACTAATTAACTAGTATACTTGATATAGGGATTTCACCTTAATATGTAAAATTGCGGACAATAAATCGAAAGTTATTCAAAATAAAACCATTTTTGTTTTATGTTAAGACCAAGAATAAGAATAAATATTAAACAACATAAAAATAAATTTTGTCATATTTCAAACAGAGATTAACAATAATTAAATCAGAAAACATAGTCAACCAATATTTTTACACTGTGAACGTCTTATCTTAGAAATGAAAACAAAAATAACATATTTGTTATCAATCGATTTTTTTTAAGTTATGTTTTTTTGAAACACCAAAATCTCATAATGAGTTTTAACTTTAGTTCTGCCTCCCTCTCTAGAAGTCGCCTGAATTGTCTAAAATGGTGGAGTGAAAACCTTTTACCGTTGTCCTAAATGCCAGTTTCATCTGGCTACTCCCAAATATACCTTGGACTATGTTGGACTCAGCAGAGAGGAAATCTATAGTTTGTCTAAGGTAAGAACTCCACCCGCCACTAAGTCTGTGGCCGTATGCTGCTGTGGAAACAAGAATAGCGCTTTTCAGGGAGGGTAGCTTCTCTTCACTTTGGGTCTAACACAGTAGACCGAAGAAAAGATTCCCTTTCTTTCACCGAACCGAGCCAAAACCTGTCCAAAACAATGACCCCACAACCCTACTTGAAATAATTATACCTCGTTACCATAATCACCGCCATGAGTCCAGACGAATGGCTAGGGGAGTTCTGACTTTAGACAAACTATATTCTTCCTCTCTGTTTGTCATCGACATGCGGTTTATTTAACTGTGGTAGTCAACGGTTTATTTAACTGCGTCAGACCAGTTGGGAGATTAAAAAAAGAAAACCCTTGCTCTTGAAAAAAATATTTTATTGAAAAATCGTTTTAAGGGATGAAGTTCATGGTGTCATATAATAGTTTCAAGAAAATTTCATCAGTATTTAAATCATCCCTGATTGAATCTGAGCATAGATTTTGTCAATCTTTTTAAACTATGGACATTAGAGCATTAAAAAAAGGTAAAAAAGTATGCGAACTTTAAAAACTGATTTCCCCATATTTCATTGAATAAATTAAATTTCCACTATTGCCTTATTTCAAAATACTTTCAACTGAAATTTTTCAAAAATTTGCAAAAAATGAATACAAATTCGATCAAATGTCTGACAGCCATAAAATAAATGTAGCGGTCTATTAAAACTATACGGATGACCAATATTTGAACAACAATTCATTTTTGAGCATTAATGATTGACCTAAAAACAATAATAATGAATCTACCAATTAATCAAAGGATTCAATAAATCGAACAATTATGTAGTCTTTGTTATTTTACAATACTAGTTCCTTGTTAATACGACACGCAAATGGCATAGAACAAGCTAGAAAAAAAAATTTCCAGTAAATCAAAAGGGTTATAATTAAGTACCCCGAGGCAATGTATAAACAATACAAAATGCGCATACCGCCAAGAATTACTGGAAATCGCCAAGTCGTGATGTTGTATGCGTAGAAGCTATGAATAAATAATCGAAATGCGTGTCTTATTTTCATATGAAATGAGGCTTCGTACACGATTTCTTATTAGGCCGGAAGTGAGGAAAGACGCCAAAAATTTCATTTTCGAATAATTTTTTTCCTCCTTTTTATCCAATCACGTTGATTTTGTTTTTTGTTTTTGATGATCATGTTTTCTAAAGTGATAAATTCAAGTTTAGTAAAGTACTTATCTTTGTTTCTTTTTTTTTTCTCATAAAGTAAAGAACGTGAAAATGATTTTAACCAGATTTGGAGAAGCAATAAATTTGAGTTTGCTCTGAGATTATCCTTTTGAAACTTGTTATTATTCATTTATTTAAGAGAAAGTGTTAGAGAATTTTTTAAAAAGGAATGCATTCTTATTTCTCTTGAATTATTTATTTTTCGACATAAATCTATTAATGTAATTTTTTTTTGTTTTTGTAATCTATACTTTAAATCCGAATTCATCAGAAAAAATACTTAAAATACTATTAATTACACTATTAGTTTTTTACGTATACCAAGGTTAAATAGATTTACGAAAATTCCAGTCCAAAAGAATTGGTTTTATTTAAATACTTTTGGTTTCTTCACCAAAATTTCATTCTTTTTTACATTGAATGCTAATTAAATAGTATAACTTTTTGTTTTTTAGGATCTGTAAAAATCAATATACATTTAAAAATATAAGTATACACTAAAAAAGTATAATATGCCAAATAGACCGAAAACAAATTGCATGGATAGAAATTTAGAAAATTTAGACACTGGTTCAAAAGTAGAGTAATGAAAGCATGTTACAAATCTGCACACATTTTCGATTAGATTTTTTTAAGTTAATAATGCAGATTTGAACTACGATATAAAGAATGTACAATGGTCATAATTATTATAAAAAGTGACTAACAAAAAAACCAAAGATTAAAATAATAATAATAATAAATAAATAAATAAACTTGTCTTGGGATCTCTGGTAATTTATTTAATAGTGGTCCAAGTCAAATTTTAGTAGTATTTTAACAAATTCTTTCTATGAGATATTCTATCCCACGACATTTTGTTCATGTCAAATCCTGCCCAACAATATTTTTACCAAGCTATATTCTATATGTTTACCAAGCTATATTCTATGTTTGTTTTCAGGAAAACTCTAACCATGCATTTATTGATCACATAAGATTTTAATGTTTTTATTGCATATTCTACATTCTATCTTTCCTTCTTTTTTTTTTATTTATCTAAACACTAAATTTATCGATATTTATAGTATTTTTATCATTGATGAACCCTTTTTTGCTCTAATAAAATATACCAGACCATTTTATCTATGATTAGCATGGAATTACATAATATTAGTGCTTTATTCAATTCCACAGACAATCAGGTGTTCACTATATTTTAAAAACCCTGGGAAATGTTCATATTCTGGTCTTGCTCATTAATTGAAGACGAAAAAAAAGTAAACGAAAAAAAAAGCTTGTACATAATAGTATAAGCACATAATGGTGTTATAGTTAACGCTATATTTAGTCCTATTGCTAGAAGCAATATTTATAAAATGAATAAACCAAATAAGTGAATAGCTTACTGCATTTCGCAGCGTTTATGAAGACAATATGAGAAAAAGGCGTTCTCCAAGAATTATTTAATAGCATAATTGTTACATTGTTTTCAGTATTTTTTAAGGACTCTGACAACGTTCATTTAAACCAATAGGCATAATGCTGTCATAAGTTAACAATATATTTAGTGCTATTACTGATTATAATGCTTATAAAAGGAATAAGCAGAGTAATTAATTAGCCTTCTACATTTTCCAGAATTCATCAGAATTTCGTGAGAAAAAAACATACTCTTTAAAAACCGTAGATGATATAAATTCTAAATTTTTTTATATATTTGTTCAAGCACGTTACAAAAGCAAAACATTCATAGTTTTGTTTATAATATACACACGAAGTGAACTATAATTTTTTTCACGTATTTCAAAGATCTATGAGATATTTTTTTTATTACTAAGAGAATTTTTACGTGTTTACATAATATAATTTTAGTCAGTTATTTATTATAGCTTATTATTTTATACATATTTTTCTAAATAGGTAGACGACAAATGTGTATCCCCTTCTTGCAGGACAATTAAATTGAAAGAAGGAAAATACTTCAAAATATGGAAGATTGTACAACAGTTTCAAATTTGCGTCAAGCATCTAAAATACTCTTAAAGGTTAGAACCAATTTATTTGTTTTGTATATTGTTAGACACTAATTGTTTCATATATTATGTAGTTCATTATTAATAATATTAACAATACACTCTTAATAAATCAGTTCAATATAAAACTGCAATATTGTCCTAAATTGCTTCAAACTTTATAAGGTTTTTACTTAAATCATGTTTTCATTTAACTTGAACCATAATATCGTGTAATTAAATTTAAGAGATATAATAATATGGTTAGCACCATATTAGCTTGTTTAACGTGCTTCAAGCGTTCATAACGTGTATCGCGCTTAACGTGCTTTAACTTTTATTGTAGGACATATTATTTTCTATAAAAGTTAAATATTTCAAAATGTATATTTTTAAATCATAATTGCCATAATTAAATTCTAAATAACTTTATGAGCAAATTGTCTTTCTTTAACATAAAAGCTCTTTTATTCGAGTTAGAAAAAAGAAAAAAAAAATCCTTGATGTAACTTTTTTTCTGATACCCTACATATTAGCATTAGTTATTTTGACCCTGAAAGATCAGAGTAAAACTTATGGTCCACTTATCCCTGTTTTTGTTTGAGAGGTACAAAAATATAGGATAAATGGTTTGACCTGTCACCTTGATTGTACAGAAACCGATGCCGACATCAGAACTCCCCCCTCCCTTCTCCATATTTTCCTTCTAAGGAAACAAGTTCTAGAAGCTTTGAATAAAAGAAAAAAATGTATAAATGAGATGAGCTAAAAAAGAAAAGATAGAATAAAATAAAACTCCATTTCAAACGTTTTTCTCAGATATGCAACGACTTGCGTGACTATTTTATCAGTCAAACTCCAAAACGAGTTCCTTTTCGCCGTGGAATAAAAAAAAATTGAAGACAGACCATCCAAGCCCATCGAGGAACGTGAAAAAAGAACGTAAGGTCCCCGTTACGGCTGAAAAATACCCGTTACATCGACGATGAGATCGTTCCAAACAATTGCCAGGAGTCGCCTAAATCGACTCAAAGGGGTCATTTCGGGAGAACGTTTAAGGCTGGTGCGATGGACTTGGGTATTTCGCGTTTGATGGCACTATAACAGCATTTAATGGCTAAAACGTGTTCACCCGTGGCAAAGTCAGGTAAGCGGTTACCAATGACATTAAGTTTTCCTGGTGGGGTACTTAATGGTTTTCAACGATCGTCAGAAATATGCTTTAAAACTCAGTTGGCAGTTAGGTTGTGATAAAAGGTGTGTATTAGGACCCAAATGCCACGATGGTTCTCACTCGTTAATGTCTTTTTATCGAGTATCTACCTGTAATCTACGATACGATGGAGCAACGAATGTTTTCAACAGAGAAAAGAAATATGGTTCGGAAAAATGATTTAAACAGCAGTGACGGATTTGGAACAGAATCATTTTTTCCTTCTTCTCCACCGATGGGGTTCTTTTGTCTTTTGAAGTACTTTAACTAACTGAAAATAATTCTAAAACAATTTTTTTTCGTTTTTTTTTCAACGTAATCTGAAGCAATAATTCTCCGATTTCGAAACTTTTTTTCTCTCTCCTATCATCGAAATTTCTGGGGATTTTCCGGCTTTGGAAACTTTGAATTTTGATCGTAAGAAATAAAGAACTATTATACAAAATGTGAGTGAGAAAATTAACAATAATACAAAAAATCGAGTTTAATAAATGAGAATAATAGATATAAAATGGAATAAAATACAGAAGCCTTTGAAAAATTCCGAGATTGCCGCTTAAAAAAGTACTTAAATATTTTACGCTATTGAAATATACTAAATGTAACGAATGTAGCATAAAATGAGCAAGTAGTAAATAAATTATGAAGCAAAGTAAGCAAAACAGAAAAAAGTAAATGGCATTGTTAGCAAATAGTAAAAATGTATTAAAAGCTATGCATTTAAGTAACTTAAGTATACATAAGTAGTTAGCATAAGTATTTAAGAAAATTCGAGAACGTTTTCTTTAAAGATGACAAACTATTGCACGCTGCTAAAGTAGATGTTTGTAGCAAATGGTAATTAAAATGAGTTAATGGTAAAAGAAGCAAAAAAGAAAAACAAATAAAAAGCTAAGTTTTAAAAATGGAGAATAGCTTTAATAACACTGAAGTAGCAAGAAACACTGTACGAAATTTTATGCATTTTTAATTTCAAATCTACCATCACCACCAATTCTAAACTCTGATTATAAAATTCAGAAAATAATTTATCTTGCGAAGTCTTTAAATCAAGCAAAAGTAGACCGGTGGAAACATTAACCCCAACGATTCATATGATGCACGCATTGAATTAAAATAAAATAAAGAAAAAAAATTTCAGAAACCTGTAGAAACTTGTAAAAAGAAAAGTTTTTCTGCTTCCATGATGAATTTTTATCTTCTGAAGCTGATTGTAGTTGTAGTAACACAACTTTTTGATTCGGAAAGATAATGAACTGGCATGTTTTCGAGCTCGGGAAAAGGAACCAGAATTTTGATTTTTCTAAAATATGGTTTGCATGAATTTGACATTAGGGAATTCTCGGTATATAGATAATATAATTCTTTCGGATAACAAAGGGATGTTTATATTATTGGAAATAGATAATTTTTCAGTAATTCATAGAATATTAGATGTGCGTCCATTATCATAATTTTAGAAAAATGGAGATTAAATATTCTTCAGAAGTTTTTCATTAGGTTTTTGTAAGTCTTATGTGCCTGATTATTGAAATATAAGTAATAATACTTTCATTGACATAACTCATGTTTTTATATGAATATTCTTTGTCATAACAATACTGATACTGATTTTCAATTTTTTCTTCTCAATTTAAAAAATAAAATAGAAATTTTTGAAATCCGAAAGAAACATTTTGTATTTGAAATTAACCCATTTGTGTCATTTTAATGCATAAAAAGCAATAGTACAAAAGGCTTTATTAAGATTTATTTTGTAAAAACACGATAGTTCGGTATACCGTAACATATTAATAATATAAATCCATGCTTGGATCTGAAGTAAAACCACAGTGCTTTTTAAAAGCCTAAGTAGCAGGTAAAAGAAAAAGTATCTATTTGATAAAAACAAATCTGTACATACCGCGACTTTATTAACATGAGTGTATTTTCTATATAAACAACTTTTTTTATGATATAATAAGTTGGAAAGCATTTTTTGTCACATGAAAAACAATCAATAATAGATAAAAAGTAATTTATCGAAAGTTTAAATATAAATTTAAAATTGGGAAGGAATTATTGTTCTACTTTCTTCTTCTATTACATATTTATGAATGCTTTCTTTTTCTATTACATATTTATTATTGCTCTCCTTTTCTATTACATATTTATTATGTACTGGTTACAATCAATAATAAAATTAAGCATCTCTTTGCAATCATCGAATTAAACTAATGTTAACTTAAGCAATCAAATGTAATAATATTTGCTTCTATTTATATTCCACTAGCTGAAAACTCGCTCTTCCTACAGGTTGGAAAAACAGTAAATAATTAATAAATCGGTATTGATCTACACGACGAAAACATTCAGAAAACTGAAAGACGTGTACCGAAACAATTTATAAAGCTAAGAGCTATCAATTTGTTTATTTATTTGTTAATTATTTGTTGTCCTTCCCGGGGCTTTTACGTTATTAAATTAAGCAAAATATCTATTTCGAAAATATCTATATTTCCAGCAAAATAAAGATTAACTATATTCAGTATCATTTGGCATAACGCTACTATTCAAGGGCAACCATAGTCGATAGTCAAAAATTACCAAAATCAATCATTTCCCCTGAGAATTATCCCTTTCTTTTTGAAGAAAGAAACATATTTTCACAATAACTATAGTAGATATCTTGATACCAATATTAGTACATATTAAAAGGCACGAATTAACACTATAAAAGTAGTACTTATTATCAAAATTAATTAAGCATCATTGGCGTCAAAAATTGTACGGTAAATTCATTTTTACCTATTAATTAACAAATTTCAATTCGTTAAAGGAATTGAAATTTATGAACCACACAAATATTTTTCAGGCGAACTGTTATCGTCAGTAAAAAATTGCCAATTTATTCTTGACACCAGTGATGCTTAACTAAATACAGTATTAAATATTACTATTTATATTTTATAGCATGCTATGGTATGGTTTACCAATAGATTTTTTACCACTCAGTGAAACGGATAAGTACCCTAATATCACCATACTACATATTTATACAAAACCTTTATTTATTTATTTATTTTTGTTATTTGTTATACATTTCGCTGCGCTCTTCATACTATTAGATTAACTACGATATAAGTTATAAATTCCACTCACCAGAAGAAGGATGTACAGTCTCATTTAACCTATTAGAAATTATCTCAATTTTCTCATGGCTAATTAGAAAAGTTCAATTTTATTTAATTAGTTCTTGTTATATTTCAATTTGTCTTCCACTTGTTGATTTATATCAAGCATTAAAATGGTGAAATCAACAATCCTAAATCAATCAAATAATTTAATCAAGTTAAGGAGTGTATAAAGAACGAATAAACAGATAGCGAGACATTCACACACACAACCACACACACACACATATATATATATATTTAAAAAATACAGTTCTTATGACCACATATCATAAAACCATATTTTATTGTTAATTTTTTCAAAATCATTACCAAATTTCTTCCTTAAAATTATCGAGCTTTTTGGAGTTCCCACAGAGCAATAATTGAAATTTTTAAATGATTTAATTTGGGAGCATTTTTAAATAAATTTATTAACTATATTGTGTTGCGCAAATAATATGTAGTACTGTGTGAACTTTTATTTACATTACAATGATTTTTTTTTTAAATTTTATTACTTTTTATCTCCCAAATTTCTAACTTCATTTTATTCTTTTTAACATAGGGTACTAAAACATTTAACTAATATAGAACAAACATTTAAAAAAAATTTGTTTAAACGCAATTAGGAAAAGGATTTTCACAGTAATTAATCGCATATACATACAAATAATTTAAAAGATAAAAACGCAAACTGCAAACAAATCTATGCTATTATAGCTTATTTACTTCCCATCATTTCTAAAGGCTTCATTAAAATTTGTTCAAATGAAAAGAAAAATTAACTTATTAAAAAAGAAACTAATAAGAATGAAGACTAACTGATAAGAATGAAGTAGAAACTAAAATCGGAACCATCTTGAAAGAAGTTGCCACCATTAAATAGAAGAAAAAATTGCTATCTTAGAATAAAATGTTTCCCATAATAATTTAAATATATTAAAAAATGCTTGATTCAAAAAAGCATTTCAGAGCTTAAGAAGCTCTTATCTCTTAAAATGGGGCAAAAAGACGATTTTATTAGAATGAAAGGAATGCAATTAACTATAAACGGGATTTCACTTGGTAATGATAACTGGAAATGGCGATGATAATACGAACGCTGAATTTCATAAACAGAGAGTATTTCTTTCAGCGCTATTCTAAAGTAAATAAACGTTTTAAGCAATGACTTTATCGATCGAATGTAATCGATATTACTGCAATCGATAAAAGCGCAAAAGAGCACTTATTTCCACTCTTCTCCAGCACTTACAGCGCATTGAATCCTGGGAAAAGAATTTTGCACATGCTTCACGAACTCTAAAATAAGTAAACTTTAGTTGGAGTGTCGGCTTTTAAAATATTTGATGCCGAAATGGCAGTATAGACTGGAATGTAGTAATTTTATCTTGTTAAATCTGTTGAGAAGTCACAAAGCTTATCTCATAGAAAATGTTTTTAAAATTTAAATAACTGTAGTTTTGAATAATAAAATAAATAGAGGGAGAATAAGAAATAAAAGATTTTTTATTTAAGAGGGAATTCACATGGAAATTTTTTCTTCTTACGGACAAATGCGTTATTTAACTTATTTTATACTTGGAAAAAAAGAAAAGGTTTTTCAAATAAATAAAACTTTTTGTTTTATTTATCTCTTTCCTAACTCTCTTTAATGCAGACATTAAAATTATGAATATAACAAATATGATCAACAATTTCGAATCAATAGTTTCAAATTATTTCCTTAAAAAAATCGGCCTAGTTTGAACAGCTAGGAAAAAATTAAGAAATGGAGGTTTCTAAGGCAATTCACTAATTTACTTAATTTTTATATTTCAATACGTTAATTATTTATAGGCTATTCGCCAGTTTACAAGCAGTTTATTAAAATCAACTTCTAAACTCGCTTTTAAAAAAGAAGTTATGCATTCAGTTATAATACAGTTTCTTAAAATGGTAACTTCATTGATTGACTAAATTTAAAACATTTCTTTCAAAGAAATTTCAGAAGAAAATTTCGGTTAAAAATAAAAACAATTTTTTATCTTTAAAACACAACTCTTCCAGGACTGAGATAATTCAAACGCTTTTTTTTCCTTCATATTTTTAGTCAAAATTTATTTCAATATTAAACTTACAAAAACTCCAAACTACTACAAGCAAAACTTTTTATAAACTTCCAATTTTTATTTAAATTTCAGGCACTATTATCTCAACGATACTGGGAAACTAACTCATATAGTGTATGGAGAAAAGACTGTGTGGTAAAGCAGAATAGGAGAAAAAATATTTATTCCCAATAAGCCTTTCACTTTTCCCATAAAAAATGCTTCACGTAAGTAAACAGTTCAGTACATTTTATAAAAAGAAAAGTTTCATCGCCTACATCATTCGCTAAAGCTAAATTTTTAAAATTTTCCTTAATATAGAAATGTTTAACTATTATTTTTAAAAATAAATAATATTTATTGGTAACGATGGATTAGTGGCAATCCGTCCAGAACTGTATAGGCATCGTCCCTTCAGCATTAGTGATGGTATTAGTTACCATTGCATATATGACACACAATTATCTCTAATAGTGATCTATGGTGCTATAACAGCCCAGCGGTACGTTTGTGACATCGTTCAAACCCACGTGTTGCCACTCATAGCAAGTCTCCCAGGAGCCATCTTTCAACAGAGGGAAATTGTGGCCATACGCAGCAAGGGGTGACACAGGACTGCCTCGCTATAATACTACCCTTTTTTGGCCTGCTTGATCTCCAGATTTGACACCAATCTCTAAGGGTGGCAAGTTGCTCAGCCTCCAAGTTTAGTCGAATAGGAGGCGTGTTTACAGCAACTGTAGAGCCAGATGTCACAGGACATCCAAAGGGACTTGTAGGCCTCACGCATCGTGCATTCACGCTGGAGGTGATAAAACAGGGTACTAAAGCCTCCTTTCATTTGCATTTTTTTCTTGCAATAAATAATCATTTTGCTTCGATCTTTTAATCACCTACTCATATTAACGCAGTATTTACTTATGTAAATTTTGTTTTATTCTGGAAATTTTTTTCTTGGTGCGTGAATTTTTATGGCAATGTGTGTATTTCAAACTATTTTCTCCCAAATTAAATGAGAAAATGATCATCTCTTAGATAAATTTTAAAGGGTTTAAAAGGGTCTTACATTATTATTATTATTATTTACACTATCAGGAAGAGCGTGTGGGAAAAAAAATTCCTATTTTTAAAAATAGAAAAAAATTTAAAAAAACTTCCTTTCTATATTTTCAGGCTTTCCCTTTAATTCAACA
Source organism: Parasteatoda tepidariorum (assembly GCF_043381705.1). Taxonomy (NCBI): domain Eukaryota; kingdom Metazoa; phylum Arthropoda; class Arachnida; order Araneae; family Theridiidae; genus Parasteatoda; species Parasteatoda tepidariorum. The sequence goes on from NC_092211.1 coordinate 15,408,597, forward strand.
TACATTTAGTCAAAAGTCCCGTAAACTTTTCGTCTTAAAAAAATAATAATACGTTTCTATAAAATAAATCAGTAATTATTTTAAATGTAGATAAATATATTTAAAGGATAAAAAAATTTTAAGAAACTTTAAATTTTCCGTATTAAATTTACAGGGAGCCAAATTAATTGGGAAAACAATCATTCAAATAATTGGTTTTGAAGAAAGCTTTAAAATGCTTACCTAAGGAAATTAACTTATATAAAAATTATATTGAATTAGTTTACGTTAATTCCAATTTTTTTTTATAAATAATAAAATAGATGAATCTCTAAACATTTGTAGTCGAACTTTAAGAAATAGATGGTTCATAACGAACTACTGCAAAAATACACAATTTTGTATAATAATCATTATAGATTATAAATCTGATTTTCAGTTTTATTACGCAAAAAAAAATTTTTTTTTTTTGGCATGGCAGCAAAATTAAATCAAGTTTCTTAGTAACTTATATTTGAAATACAAATTGTTTACATTGTATTACAATATTATGAAACTACATTGTAAAAAGTTCAATATTTTATTTAGAGTGTGAAAGTATTACGTTGACGAGAGTATTACGTGGACGTTGAAGTAAAAGTTGGCGAGACACCATTCATTAAAAGGATTGCTTTTATATTATATATTTCGCAAGCATGAGTAGAATATAATGAATGATTCAAACTTAACGAATAGAAAAGTCGAGTTTAACAAAGGGAATAAACTTATCGTAAATTAAGTTGTTTCGTATGAAAAATAATAAGTATATTAATGAAATTAATTAAGGTTTTAAAGCAACGATAATTATTCCAAGTCTAAAGGTAACCACAACCAAATTATCATAGGTCACAGGGCTCCAATTAATCAAACTACTTAATAACAGAAGCAATTAGAAATCCTGGTTAAATTGATGGAAAACAAAAAAAAAAAGCAAAGAAAATAAGTTCAACTGTTTATTGCTTGTAAGAAAAACTGTTTTGTATGTTTGAGCGAATAATTTGATACGAATTATACCAAACTCTAAAAAAAATTGGCAATATAACAAGAAGGCAGCGTAATATTTGTGAAAAGAAAAAAAAGCATTTTCTACGGAAAAATAATTAAGCAATTTAAGTTGAATAAAAGAGTTTACACTTTTGCATTGCATTTGAAAATTAGATAACGCAAATTATAAAATTAAAAGCAACTATTTTAAACAGCATTAATTTTTACTAAACGTTACCGAATGTAATATATGTCATAAAGTTGTTATAAAAAAGTAGCGGAACTTTTTTTTTTTTTTAACTTCGTAATCGTGTAGAAATTTGAACCATAATACAAAGCATAGCGACAAAATCAGGTAGAAGAGGTTAAAGTATTTATATTCAATTGCGAAACATTTTTTTTTCTACAATTTCAAAAGAAGTGGATGGTAATTATGTTTTCATCTATAATTTGCTTTTTGAATATGTAATTACCATTTGGTCCAGCAAAATTATCAGCTTCAGATTTTTTTTCTGATTCCAGCACATGATATTTATTTATTTAGTAGTGTCAATTTTAATTATACTTAAAATATAATTTTATTATGCTTTATGCTGATTTTTAATATACTTTTTTCACTATGACGGTTAAATGTTTAAAAATTTACTTAAAAATGATAAAATTTCTTCAGAATGCCTTTAACAAATTCTAATTTTAAGATGCAGAAGTAAAGGCTGTCTATTATCTTATGATATAATTTCTTCAGTTATTTTATCAATTAACGATTCGAATATCAATTATTTGTTTGTTATATTTTAGAAATATGTATTATTAAGAAGAAAAAAAAATAGCTGTCCAAAATAATAAAAATAAGTAATTTATGAAATAATTACATACCAAGAATCTTAAATTTGCAAACTTTAGTTTCAGTTTTACAAAGTAATTTTAAAAGCGTACTTTACAAAAAAGAAGAAGGGAATAATAATAAATTTTTGAATTAACTTTCTAATAACTATAAATAACTATTCAAAGAATTATTTTTATTATACTTCAAGGAAAACAAACTTGTTCAATGGTAGATATGTTAGAAATTTAGACAGAAAATGGAAAATGTTTGTCATTTAATTCTTTTAATAGACAGAAGAGCCAATTTAGTAAATAATTTTTCTTTTGTTTCAGTTTTTTGTCTAAATGTCTTTTTAATAGGTATATTAATATAATTTAAAAAAGAATATATTTATTGTTCTAATATTATATATTTATTGTTCTAATATATATTTAAAATTAAAACTAATAGTTCTAATTTCTTTTTTATTTCAGATATTTTGCTACTTTTAAGATATATGAATAGTTCAAGCTGCTTTACGCAATCAAATAGCAAGAACGTTGTTTAATCGAAAAACATATACAAGACAGACAGAAACGTGTACGAGATTATAATAAAAAACAGGAAACAAATGCAAAAATAATTTTATCCAGGTAAATAAAACTCATACGATACAGTTTTATTCATATGCTCAACTCACTGCACTAAAAAAATATTTTAACATGGAAAAACAGAGAAAAAAGGTAAATTACAAAGCATTTTGCATTTGCATCAAATTTTGAAAATAATTAATAATAATTATTGATATTTCAGCTTTATGGAGTTAAGAAAATTATATATCCTATAAATTTTACTTGTTTTCTGACTCTTTCAATGTCTCAATATTAAATTTTGTATAGCAGATTTAAAAAGGAAATATAACTGATTTCTTTCAACGATTTATGGAAACATGATAAATGTGTAAATTAATCAGCGCTAACTATTAGTTTCGTTACATAGACAGTTATTAACTCCCATTATCTCAGGGATTTATCTAAATTTTTATTAGTTATCATTATCTTTGCTTTTTTATTTTCATTCAATAATAATTGGAGTAATTATTCCATTATTTAATATTTATTACATGAAATTCTTTTTTATGAGTTTCATATTTCTTAAAATAAAAGACGAAAAAACGAGTCTATGTCAATTCTTTGAAGATTGGTTTCAATAATTCGTTGATTAACGTCATAAATATGTTAATCAACTGATGCTAGCTACTAACCTCGTTACAGTATTAGACAATGAATCATATTATCTCGGACAGATTTATTTAATTTCTATCAAAATTTCATTAATTGTTTTGCATGTTGCTTATTATTTATTTACATTAAAGTTATTATTAATTATTATACTTACAATAAGTATATTTTAAATTTCTAAATATTTGAAATATTTTAGGAGTTGAATATTTTAAGAGAGGTGAATTCGTGTTAAAACCGTGTTTTTAGGTCTGATTTTCATGTCTCACCATTAATCATCACAAATTAATTAGTATAAGCAATGTGTGCTTATACAAAGCTAAAATATCAATAATTTGAATATTTTTAAATTAATGCAGAGTTTTTCTTTATAACTCAATAAAATTCATGTACTTTTATAGTGAATCAATAAACTCCTCGTTTAGTGATTCATGAATTACAAAGTCAATTTCCGAACTCGTAATACTGCTTTTTTTTTAAATAACAGATTTAAAAAGTGTTTCAAGAATAAATTGACATCGATTTAAAAAATGGATAATAGGTTTTTTCCCCCAATAGAAAACAGTTTCATTTGTAAATTGTGAACTCCATGCTTTGTTAATTCACAAAAACCTATGAAAAACCTGTTCAAAATATAACAATAACAACCAAATTAAATCTGCCGTATAAAACGTTATTCTAAACTCTTTTGATGTCTTTCTCAGTACATGAAAATCATACACATATTATTGAAAAACATTTTATTTTATTTTTTTAATAAATATATAGAATATTTTAAATGTTTAATGGAAATAATAAAATTATAAAATAATCTAAATACTTACCGAAATTTAAATCATAATTTACAATGTATAAAAGCTAATTTAAATTAAATATTAAAATTTACTTGAATAAATTTGTAAAAAACATAAAAATTGACGAATATTGTTGTTTAATTAATTAATAATCAATCTGCATATTTTGATAGTTTTTTAAAATATTATTTTGATAAAATTACATTAAACGTGTCATAATTAGTAAATTATAATTAAATTTCACTGCGGTTTTATAGTGGACGATTGCGGAGAGAAGCAAAGGTTGTTGTAAATATACTATTTTTTAAAGTCTAAAATATTTTAACTTAGTTTGCAATTTTGAATTATAAAAATAAGTTAAAATTATTATAATAAATATAAGATGAAATATTAATAAGGCCATTATTAAATTTGAAATTCTAAAATAATAATAATGCTAACTGTATGTTGCATGCGCAATTAATTTTACTGCTATGATTTATAACTCATAAATGCATCATGTTACTTGCTGGCATATTTCTCCTATTTGGTGAATAAGTTAGATACATCAGTTACATAAGTTAGATACATAATTATTAAATACATTGTTTATTATTTAAGTTGCTAATTAAGATGCAGACGCTGTTACCTAGGTCATAGAAATAAAAAGCAAAATATTGCATATTATATGCAGCAGTTATAAAATAGCTTTTTTTTTTTAAATATTCGTTCAGAGTTTCTTTTCTCTTTTTACATGTTTAAAATGCATTTTTTAGTTTTCACTGTTTAAACCAAGGGGCAAAAAGAAACTATATTTAATTTATTTTTTTCCCCGGTAAGCTTATTTTCAGATAGCCAAATTTAAGTATCCTGGCGAAATATTTAGACCTAAAGGAATTAAAACTAATCCAATTAAATAACGTTTAATCTAGTGAGGTGTCTATCATATGCTTAGAGTTTAAATGGTCATTAATACAAACAAATTAGTCTAAGCACACATTACAAATATTAATTTAAACTGTTTTCGATTGAAAAAAATATTTGTTAAACCATTGTTGAATATTTTCTACCTCATATTTAAATCTATTTTTATACAACATTTAATGACTCACTATTTTCTTTTTATCTATTATTTAAATCAATTTATTATTGAAATGCGTTTTTATATCAACCGGAAAGTTAAATAAAAAAAATTCATTGGCTATTAAACTGCGCAAATAATACCTGAAGGAAAAAATATTTACATTAATCGCGAAAAAAACAAACAGTATTACGAGTTTTCTTAATATTAGATTTGTAATTGGATTCATGAATTATCAATCGAAGATCCACTCCATTCATTACAAAAGTACATGAATTTTATTGAGTTAGGCAGAAAAACTCTTTCATTTAAAAATAAATAAGTCTATATAGAAGTATTATCGATTTTTATGAATTACCTACCATTGTCTTTTATTTAAAGCGGAATTTTCCATAGATCTAAAATTATGTAGTAGGAAAAACAAACAGAAAACCTTACCTAAAATTTTTGAAACATAATATGCTACCATATTTGAAATGCGTAAAAAAAGGATGTTTAAATATAATTTTATAAACAATCTTTACTAAAAATCTTTTCCAAATAATCTCAGATCATCAATGTATCATTTATTATAAGTTAAGATTGTAGGTCAAATTAATTCCCTTGTAAAGCAAAAAGCAAGGTTTAAAATTTGATAATATATATAAATAAATAAAAAATGTAGTTTGTAAAAATTATGAAGTGAAATAAACATATGCTTTTTAAAAACCATGTAAGAAATTATCAAAAAATGAATTTTCTAGTGTAATTTTACAGACGATCTGCATTAAAGCTAACGTTTTCGTAATAAATATTCTAGTTTGAATACACTTTTCATACATTGCAAGCTAATATTTTAATTTAACTAGCTTCGTCGTAAAAAGCAACAACGATACGAAAGGTTTTATACAGTTATATAAAGTAATTTCGCTACTCCAGTGTTGAAATTAGAAGAATTGTTTAAGGTTTCGCGAAATCTTTCTTCAAAATTTCCAATTTTTATAAGACAATTCAGTTAATAAAACTCTTTAATTTAAAATTGTTATAGGAGTTCTAATAACCATATTAGAAATGTATAAAAAAATAGTACTGAAACATAATTTTATGAGCCGTATACGCTAAACGTCCTGTTTCCATAATACATTTTCTCATTTGAATATTCTTTTCATATATTGCAAGTTCAGATTTAATTTGACTAACTCTCTGATGTAAAACAAAGGTTTTATAATACGCTGTCTTAATAATTCTTCCTGGCTCGCGTAAAGTATTTTCATATCTCTAATGCTTAAAGGCAGAAGAATTGCTTTGGGTGTAGAAATTCTTGCTCCAAAAATCATCAGAAACTGTGTTTTCTAATGCATATTCAACAGGGGAGAAGCCACAGCTGGGGGACTCATTCGACTCCAAAGAATGCAAATCTGCATAAATTAAACTTCTCTGCTGCAAGAGTGAAATGCCTTTTGGGTGTGAAGGTTTTAATTTAACCTGCGGCTGAAAGGGAAACGGCTGATTTGCATTTTTAATCACGAGCTTCCCCTGTTTGATTCTAATATTTTAATATTACATAGTAAGGAGGGTTGCTCACAGTAATTAAATCTTTGTTAGTGATTTCATAGGAAAAATAACGCTTTGTTGTCCTTTGTATATATGTATTATTATTATTCATTTTTTTATTATTTTTAGTCAGCTCCTTCCGTCTTGGGCTCATACGAAAAAATTTTTATTGTTAATTTTGATGCAGTGATTACATAAGATAAAAAACAAATATAAAAATGAAAAAAGTCGTACTGTTCTAGAATACTTCAAAGACATGAAGAATTTTAAATAAAATACAGTTATACTTTTAATTTTTGAAAAACCTTTAACCTCTGCGGACTTCATGAGGATGAGCACATAAACTTTTCATTTTTCACACAATTTTCAATAATTGTAAGGATAATTATTATTTTTTTGTTTGCAGGAATAAACATGACGCAGTAAAATACCTCTTTTCGTAATTTCAAAATGAGTGTCATTTTTCTTGAATTGCACATACCAGGTGAAATTTGATTTTAATAATAGGTATGTTTTTTATAATTTTTAAAGGGAGTATTACAAATTGATTATTGGCTTAAATAATAATTTGAGTCAAATCTGCCTTAATTAAACTCTACAGCAAGAGAAAAATCTTTCTCAATCTGAAGGCTTTAATATAATCCCAGTATTAAAAGGAAGGGCTGATTTGAATTTTTAAATACAATCTTACATTGTTAAAAATAATGTGCTTCATATTTAATTTTTCGAAACTTATATTTTATCTTTCATCTTTTTATTAATTTTTGTCAACCTATATAATATAAACTGAGACACTCTAAAAGAATATTTCAAGAAACTTATCAATAATTTTAATTTAAGTAACTGTAATACAACTATATCTATAAAAGAAGCTATCACATAACTTGAACAATGATTGTTACACACATAAACATTTTAAATTGAACAAATTTGATAATAATTGTTTCGGAAATTATTTATTTATTTATTTTGTATTTAAGAAAATGAGACATAACATTAAATTTTTTCTAGAAGTAATTAAACTACGGTTGTTAAACTTAATTTGAGGACTGCCAATGGATTTAAATTTTTTTTAAGATCAATGTTACATCATTAAATCTCAGTAGAAATAAAAAAATAAAAAAAAACACTTTTTCAAATCAATACAATTTTTTATAAAGCTCTCATTAAATGATTGAAAAGAATACTGACTCTAAAAAGCACATGAGTAGTTTTCAATGAAAAAATTTCCTTATAGCAACTTTGCCTTTCTGAATGCGTCTATCTAAAATTAGAAACTGTTCATTTAACAAAATTAGAAAGTTTGATATAATTATTCAAATCCGCAATTATGGACACGTTAATGAATTAGCAATGCTAAAAAATATAACAGAAAGAAAGTCGTCACCTATTATCTCCAAATTAGATAATATTTCAAGTATTTTTTTTAACTACCACACAAACGCTATTTATTTTTTAAAATGCAAATTCTTTTATTCAAATATTAAAATGATGACAACAAGCTTGGGTAGAATAAAAACGCCTGACGTTATTTTATAAGTCTGACGTTATTTTAATCTTGATAAAGGCAAATAGACTGCAATTAAATGCATTTTTAAGACACACTAAAAAGTTAAGATCAACAACTGTAGAAGTAATAAAATATTATGAACAAATTGTCTTTTAATTAAAGTAACTGTAGTTACAAAAATAGGTATTAAGGTGGCAAATATACTATTCTAATTGGTTTAACATTTAATTGATGCAGTGTAGCAAAATTTTACATTCGGAACAGTTTTGCAAAATAACCTCTTAAGAATTTAAATCATTATTTTTAAATATTTAGATTAATTCAACCGTTTTGTTTAAATTATGTATGGCATCAGTAAAAATCTTATTTATTGCTTGTTGAAATATTTTTCAATTATGTCACATGACTTTTCAAAAATGATCTTTTTATTTATGAAAACGAGGCTTAGAAAAAATGGTAATTTTTATATCAACAAGAAGATAGAAATCTAAAATGTAAGTGTCAATATTTTTCATATTCTGTCTAAGTAGATTTTCCTTAAACACAAAAATGCCAAATAAGAATTTTCTTTAAAAAAAGAGTTTTCTTCTTTTACTCATTTGGTTCCTCTCGTTTCGTTTCATTATTTGCAAAATATTGTATTTTGCGTACTATAGTAACGACTGGCACTTCAAATAGATAATTTTTATTCATGTTAAACCATTTAAACTAGACTCGACATTTTACCAACTTTTCAAATACTCGAGCTGACTTGATTCATTATTATCAATAAACTATTAAATTATGTCAATTTTTTTTACAAAAAAAATTTAATAATTCATAAATTTGCCCTTTTAAATCATTCCAAAATTAACACATTTAATTTTAAATTAAGAAATTTCTTTTAAGTATTAACAATTCAAAATATTATTAGCCTACTTCAATGAGAGAGACATATGTATTTTGAAACTCATGTGATTTTGTAATTCTATAATTTCTGGAAAAATTAATTTTTAAAAGGAAATGTAAACGGTTACAAAATACGTTATATCGTCAAAAACACATATCATGCTTTTCTACAAAATTAAGGAATTAGATGGGGGGAAAAAATGAATTCTCAGATATTGTTTTCTTTTAAATATAGGAAAGCTTTTCCCCCATGCAGTAAAAAGGCTGATATTTTTTTATGGTATTTTATTTTATTTAGTATAAAATCCAATTATATGTAGTAGAAAATCCAAAACTCTAGATTTTTTTTTTTTTAAAGTAAGATCAAAATCAACACGCCATTTTCAAGATGGGAGGCAGAAAAGTTTGCTAAAATGGCTTCATCTACTTTTGGAGCAAAATTTTAAAAAATTTTTCCTTAGTTATATTAACGTACAAATTATAACGTGAGGAATCTAATACAAAGTTCTACATTTTGTAAAACAAATTAAACTATTCAAATGTTTTCTTTGATTTTTAAAGGATATCAACATGTAGTCGGATATCAAAAAGTTCAACTTCGTTTGTAAAAGCCTTAATTTGATATTTTTAATATGCCTTAATTGTTTGTCTTTTTAAAATTTCATTAATTCAAAACAGTTTATCTACAGCAGATATCTATCAAAATTGGATAATTAAAAAGTTTGAAAAGGTCATGCTTGGATTAATGCGAACGCACTTGAAACTAATATATAAATGTCTAAATACAAAAATGCTAAATGTTGCTCAAATTCAATTAATTTAAATATTTGTTCATATCAATTTATTTTTATTTTGCAGATTCCGAAGTAAAACTAAGAAGAAGAAAGGATTCAAGAAAGTGTTTTTTCTTATAAATAAAATGTTTTAAAAGTAGATGAAAATGAAGAAGAAACTGAAAGGTGAAATTGTAGATGAAATTGAAAGGAGACAGTGATTTTTACCGAACTCTTTCTGATTGGTCAATCCTTCAGGGGACATTTTCTCTGGAATGTTCACCTCCCTTTTTTAACTTTCACACACTTATCAATGTCAGTCAAATGACAGGATTTACAGAGGGATCGTTATGTTACAAAAATACCGATAATGTTACGAGGGCCACTCATAGGGTACTAAACTACTCCCCCACCCCATGCAGCGAACTTTAGGATTGGTCAGTATGATGATAGGTACTAAGTACCTTCCTCAGAATTTTAAAAGTTTTTGCTACTTGTCATTTCAGATTAACTTTTTCAAAATGGTTGCGCTGTAAAAATTATATTCTGACGCTATTTATTTAAATCTAAAAAATTTGGGATAAGGTATCGAACGAGTGATTAAATGTTGGAAAATGTGGTATGTACATTTCTTTGTTTCAAAGTTACTTAAACTTAAATGCATTGGTTAATTATATATATATTTTTTTTTGTTATATTTTAGTGTTCCGGTTTTTTAAAAAAAATTAAGCTGTCTTTTAATAATTTAAAACTTTTTATTTATTGAAAATGCATTTGAGACAAATTATTATATTGAATTTAAACATTATGAAAAATGTTGCTTTGCAAATTATATTGGTTCTCTTATTATTATTAGCTTCTCTTACTTAAATGTTTACATTTTTTTACTAAACAACCATGAGATTATCTTCAAAATCATGAGTTCAAAAAATGCATACTTCAGAAAACGTCTTTAACTATAATTATTTAAAAGCAATATTTTACAAAGATATGTATTTCCAAAATCTACTGTTAACTCAAAATCAAAGTTTAAGTATAGAATGGAATTAAATTTCCATTAAAACTGCATCTATTCACTATTAAGTAATTACTTAAAGGTGAAAATAAAAAAAATAGTTTCACAGAAGGAAAATGGCTGTATTAATTATAAGAAAATAAATTATTTTGCTTTGACTTTTTATTCTAAAATCTTTTAAAGAATATTAATCCGCACTTATATTCTTAATAATGGTCAATAGTTTGTACAAGTATAATTGATAAAGTTATTTCCTTAATTGTTTGATTATTATATGAAATTCAATTTTAAATAAAATACTCTCAATTATAATTGTGCATATATAAATCAAAATTAATATTTATTCAGAAATAATATTAATGTTTTCCGGAAATTTGGTGAAAATTTTAATAGAGTATAAGTTGGAAAAGTAGTGCTCATAGAAAAGTTCGGAGTCGGGACTGGAGTTGTAGTCGATCATTTCAATTATTGTCTCTCACAGTTCTGTATTTAATAATAGATGAAAGCAAAAGAATAGAATTTTATCTAAGCATTTTTAACCTCTATGTTAAGTTTAAAATTGAAAAGCTATGTTTATTATTTTAAAATATGCTATCCAGAATCCTACGTGAACAATTTAGCTTGGATCACATTTCAATCAAACAAAAGGAAAAATTACTAATACAAGTAAAAGTAGTACTGAAATACTAATAAAAATTACTAATACTAAAAAAAAGTTACTATCTTCGGTAAAATCACAAAGTGATTGACTCATTGAACGTTTTTATATAGTCTCAGAAAAATCCGTTAGATGTTGGATCATAATATTAGTACCTTGGACCAAAATATCTTATCATATAATATCTGTAAGATGAATAAGGTGTCTAAATTGACCCATGTAAATAAATTCTAAGACCAAGAGAGGAGCTAAGAGAACTGAAAAGAGAACTAAAAGAACTGAAAAAGGTGGATGCAACACTTTGAGGAGTAACGCAAAAATCGAAATCCGACTAAAGGATGTTATTTGGAACGATAATGCTATATTTGCTATAAGTTAAAAAGGTCGCTGACCACTGACATCTTGCATTTTTATTTTTTTATTATTTTTGCTAAGTTGCGTTCCATTTATGTTTTTAATAAAATAAATTGCATATTTTAGTCACCATTTTAAAATAAAGTCGCGGTTGATATTCCATAAAATAAAAAGGCAGTAAAAATAAAAGAATTAGCTCGCTTACACAATAAAAATTAAACAATAATTCTTTCGGGTGGGTAGCGAGGTCGTTCATGTGGGGATGAACAACACTCACGCTAACGTTTACATGACGTGTACGAGGCATGCGTCGAGACAATGGCACAAAAGATAGTTTACTGCACTCCAGTCTTTTGTTCTATCATAAAGGTAATATCTATTAGGGGAACACGTCATCTTATAACGATGGTTGCACTTTTCAATGGCTCCTCCCTTTACTCATGGCTACCCCCCTCCATACATATATTTAATCATAATCATTATTACTGTTGATTATTATTAATGAAATTTAATCTTTCGCACTTTTAAATTAAGGATGGCTGTTTTCTAATACATTTAAATCCTTTTTAAAATCTTGAAACCTCATAGTTAAAAATTATTTTAAAAACTGATTTCGATTTATTTTTATTTAAAAATAATTTTTATAAACTTCTTTTAATAAAGTATTTAGGGGAAAACTGCAGCCCTTAAAATAATGTTTTGTGTTTGTTAAAGGATTGAATTATACTTTATTTTCTATACTTAAATAATTTTCATTAATTTGGTTATTGTTTATGTAACGGTATTAAATAACGATTATTAATAATGTTATTTTAATTATTAATGATTAGTATTTATTATCCGTTATTATTAAACAGTTTGAATAATTATCTACAATTATTGAAGTAACAATTTTTTAAATTCAAGTAATCACTTAGATTATTTATAGTTCGAAAAAAAAATCCTTTTATTTTTTCAAACATACATAGAGTTTAGTTGAATTTTATTTATTTTTATTAGAAAGAGACTCATATTTAAAATCTTTAGAGCATTTTGAAATTATAAAACTATGTTGTTGTTTTAAACCAGAAAGATGTCATAAAATGAAAGTAAAATCTAAATGTACTGTAAATAAATAAAGAAAAAAAAAGAGAATTTAGCAAATGATTAATAACAATTTGTCAACGCAAAAAAATTATTTTATAAACGTTATACATATAGCGTGCATATAAAAGAAAGATTGCGGGATAACCAGGGGATAATATTATGAGACAGAATCTCATGAGAACAAAATATTGTTAAAACATCGTTACATGGACAAAATATAAGGATGCAGTATCTTCAACAAAATATCGTAAGACTGAATGCCCAAAGTGAGAATATATTGAAAACCAAATGGCAACTTAATTTAAAAAATTAAATGTATTGCTGCGGAAGTATTCGTGATACTATTATTTCTGCATTCTGAGTCATGTGTGTAATTCTGCTATTATTAAATAAGGCTATTTAAATTATAAACCAACTTAAATCTAAATTGTAAGCAATCGGAAAAACAACAATATACTTTTATTAATAATACAATCCATTTTTTTCCGTTTTGGAAGTTTTTATTTGTTTTATTTATAGCTAATATGTGTGAAGATGTTTTGAAAAAGTCATAAACCGACGTAAACTGAGTATTGATGAAATCTTAGCACCATTTAAAATAGATACAAAATAGCAGTGAGGAAAAAGATTGTTTAAAGTTTCTATATTCGCTCGAGTGTTCTTCCTCGTCAAACACTTGTGTCTATTCTTAGAATATTTTTCTCAACTCAAAACCCATGAGTTGAGTTAGAATAACACAGTTAATTTTACTTTAACGCGTTTTAAATTACTAGCTCAAATCTTTTGCATCCTTGATTTATTGATTATTTTAACTCATGAACAAAACTCCTTGTAAACCGAACTTCTTCTAAAGATTTTTGAACTTCTTCCTCTTGTAGATTTCTAAAATAAAATTCAGTCATTAAAAAAAATTAAAATTTTTTACCCAGCATTGTAAATAAGTTTTGCTTTTAATTTAAGAACTTTATTTTAACAACTTCATCCTAACGGCTCGCTCATTGTGACGTTATGTTAGTTAAGTGCAAATTATTTTGTAAAGATGTAAAGAAGACAAATTATTTTGTATGACATAACTTTGTACCAAATCTGAGGTCACATTAATATTTTGTTCATATTTATGAAAAATATATTTTGTCATAATCATGAATGTTGTTGGCAATTTCAAAAAAAAATAAGGATTAAAATTTTTTTTAAATATAATGTATGTAACTAAAATTTAAGATCGTAATTGTTTCAATTATCTTAATATTTAAAAATCGAACGAATAAAAATAAATAATGTAAAGAAGACAAATTATTTTGTATGACATAACTCTATACCAAATCTGAGGTCACATTAATATTTTGTTCATATTTATGAAAAAGATATTTTGTCATAACGTTGTTAACAATTTCACAAAAAAGTAAAGATTAAAAAAAAATTTTTGAATTTTTAAAATATAATGTGTGTAATTAAAGTTTAAGATTGTAATTGTTTCAATTATCTTAATATTTAAAAATCGAACGAAGCATTTATTAAACCAACAAACTGACAAAAGTATAATGTTTGACTATTTTTAGGAAAATCTTGATTGCTGAGTTTTATTTGGGGCTATTTCGTCAGAAATAAAAAATGAAATGAGTATCTAGATTACCTTAGATCTATTTTTAACGAAGTATTTATAAAACCAACGAACTGACAAAAGTATAATGTTTAACTAATTTTAAAAAAATCTTGATTGCTGAGTTTTATTTGGTGCTATTTCGTCAGAAGGAAAAAATGAAATGAGTATCTAGACTACCTTAGATCTATTTTTAACGAAGTATTTATAAAACCAACAAACTAACAAAAGTATAACGTTTAACTATTTTTTAAAAAATGTTGATTGCTGAGTTTTATTTAGTGCTATTTCGTCAAAAATAAAAAAAATTAAATGAGTATCTAGATTACCTTAGATCAATTTTTGTGATTGAACGAAGGCTTTGCACAGATTTCTGCATAGAGTAAATATTCACAATTAGTTCTCGCGTTAAAATTAAATAAAATTAAATTTATAATTTTCCCTTTTCGTCTACTCCCCTTCGACGTTTTAGTTCGATCGGAAGAAAAAAAGGCTTCTTTAAAAGCAAAATGTAATGATTTTCTTGAACTTCAAAGCGTGCATAACCCTTTCGTTCTATTTTCGTGGAAAAAGCAGGACTTCATATCATTGCCCATATGATTAATGTAGATCGTAGAAGATTTTTGTTTTTGGAACTTGCATGATGGAATGAATGTAGCTTACAAACAACCAAACAAAAAAAAAAGGAAAGAGAGAGAGAGAGAAAGCACATATCGAATAAATGAAAAAGTTGAGCGAAAAGGTCGCTTGTCAACGACAGAGTGCCACTACATACTCTCCCTATATGTAACGTTTCGTCTCGGTTTCAGTTGTGACTTTCGCTTGTCATAACACGCTTCATGATGTGTTTTATGCGAAACTCGGTAATTTCAAAAAAGAAAAGAAAAAAAAGAAGTGCCTGAAACGGAAAAGTGATTTTTACTGCCGCCGTCGGTCAAGGTTTGGCGAGGTTTACACGCACGCACATTCAATGTCTGATATCACTTTTATGACATTCAATGAATCTTAACAGCTCGAGAGAGATTGTTATCACTGCATGGAATATACATAACAGAATAAAATAAGATATTATTTTGTATTATAAATTTGAAAATAAACTTGAAATTTGTTTGGAATTCATAAATTTGCTTTCGGCACATTGAATGCCTGTTACCAATGCACGTACATTCACGCGCTCAATTTTTCATATCATTTTTTTCTAAAATTCAAAGAATTTTAATAGCTCTAGTTTATGCGTAACATTCATGTACTATGCATAACAGAATAAAAAAACATTTTAAAATCTGAACTTGAATATATGATTGAAGTTTGAATTCATTACTTGAATGTTTAAGTAACAAAAAGCATGGAAAAAGTTTTTCTTTATGCGGTTTTGTTTCAGAAGTAAAGATTTTAAATTTGAGATCCCGCAAACAATTACAACTGTCAGAAGAATGCGGACGAGGATGTGAAATAAGCTTTAATTTATTTGTCTATTTTTGTTATTTTGCATTAATTTTTAGCAATATATGAATTTTTAGACTTAAAAAAACATTTTTTTTTAGTTCTCGACATTGAACATTGAGGTGTCTCTTTGTGTCATATATATCCTATCCATTCCCTTATGCTTCTGAAATTTCTAATATATTTAAAAAACATTTCATTTATCAAAATTTTACTTCTGATATAACATAAAAAAAAGCATTTCTGAATATTAATAGGTCGTCAATGGTTCATTACGAGAGAAGAAGTTGAGCATAGTTAGAGCATTCCTCCATTCAGTTTTATTAAGGAATTCCAGCAAGTTTGCACTTAAATAGTTTGTGTAAACTATTTGAATCATGAAATTATTAGAAAATTGTTGTTCTTAAAAATGGAACCGGCCGTAATTGTCTTATCAGCAGAATATATTCCAAAACAAAATTCTTTTAATATAATCCCTAGCATGATTATAAATTGCTAATAACATGCAATCTTGATATTTTTTAAAAGTTAAATAGGTTGCAAATAAGCTTGACAGCATAAGAAAAAATGCATATTTTATAGAAGCTTCGAAGTTCATAAATTTTGGTAAAAAATAAGAAAAAAAAAGTTAAAAGAAATTCTGAAATATTTCCTTTATATGGAATCATTTTTATGTAAACTGATCCTGGTAAATTAAAAAAAAAAGAAGGAAAAAACAGCAAAATTCTTACTTAGCTGTGTACGTTGTTATTACTTTGTTGTTTATAAATCCCAATTATTTCTAATGGCAACTCTGAATTCCTTAAAAACAATTTGCAGAACTTCTCTAATTTAGTTTCAATAAATCAGTTGCAAAATATTTCTAAGTTGGAAAATGTATGTTGTAAATTTTGAAGTTGCGTTGTAAAAAATACACTGTATATTTCTCATTCCTGTATGTGTCATTGACAGAATGTTTGAACGTTTTTATATTAAAATGCCTTTTTTGCTCTGTAACCTCTGAGTTAACCTTTTTTCGCTTCAAATATTTTCCATAAATAAATAAGAAATAAATTCCTAACTTTATTTAAAACATTCAACTAAAAAACATGCTCAATAAAGACATTTAAAGTGTTTAATTTAAACTAAAACGTTACAAATAGTGCTTTTTCAAGATAAACGCTCCACAGATTTATTCAAATGAGTTAAATCCTTAGTAATTTTTCAGGAATCTACAATGTCAATATGCAAATGAAAAAACTCAAACACATTCATTACACAACATTTCTTACGCAAACTACTTAATCTTTCTTATCCATTTGAACGATTCAATCGTGCGAATAGAATTATTATCTTTATGTTTGTTGAAATTACATATTTGATTAAAAAATAGAGAAATGATCTAAGGCGAAAATAATTCTTCCCGAGTGAGATAAATGTCAAAAATATATTTAATTAGCAATAAAGCTGAAGCACTGTACAATTGTCTAATTTTTTATGTAGGATATATATATATATATATATATATAAGTG
>NC_092211.1:15425963-15448811 GCF_043381705.1 Parasteatoda tepidariorum
ACACACACACATATATATATATATATATATATATATATATGAGTGTGTGTCTGTATGTACATTTTTTTCAATTTGCTTCAAAAGTTCTTAAGATATGGTGAAATAAGAAAAAATTTAAAATTAACTTTAAGGGTCCTAAATTCGAATCGCTCGGACCAAACCATTGATATCTTATTTCCCCGATTGTGGCTACCTCCTATACTTTGTGGGTCAAAAATCCTAATCCGTCGTTGCTTATTCAAAGGGAGTCTGTTTTTGTGTTTGATTTCATAATTTCTACTCTCTGATTTCGTAATTCCTCTGCACTAATTAATTAGCATAAAATTGGTTCAATGTTAGACCATAACATTAGTACCTTGAATCAGGGTTAAGTTACGATTTAAACCACTTGATTTAAACCAGCGGCGATTTATTTTAAAGAAAATTTATTTAAACCAGATGATTTTCTCTTAAATAAATCATTAAGTAGGAAATATTTTTATAAACGTATTCTTTAGGTTGTGATTCTTTTTAAAGTCTGATTTCACTGATAATGAAGTCCTTATCCAAAAAAATAATGAAAAGATAAATTGTTGTATTTCAAAATAGTTTGATAAATAAATTAGAGACTAAAAGTGAATAAGAGTGACTTTAAACTGTTAAATTATAATTTTCCATTAGCTGCACATAAAATAATTGGTTGTAAATAAATATTTATTTAGTATTATGTTTAAATGAATACTTAGATTGCTTTTAAAATATATTAAATACGTAGTTAGTGTTTACCAATATTGAAGAAAGACTTTAGATCTTCCATGTACTCTGATCTGAGCTAATTTTCAATTTGGAAATCTGACTGACAGCCTCTTTGTCTTTTAAATTTCAGGATGCTTACTTTGAATAAAAATAACCATAATCTTATTTGTTCAGTAATTAGTTTGTAAGAATTAAATAATAATTTTTGAAATATTTTAGTTAGAAAAATATCAACTATTTTAGCTATATTATAATTTGTAAATAATATTAAGAATAGTTAATATATTTAATCAGATAATTTGTCTGTTAAATATTGAAAATAAAGAAATTTAAAAAAAAAATTAAAAAATTAAAAGTATAAAAAAATCGATAAAAATAACCTTAGCAGGGTTGGAAGTTGAATATAGATTTAATCATACGAATAAACAGCTTAAGAGACTTTTAATGTAAATATCAACTATCTTTTTAACTTGAGTTTCATTAATAAATCAGATAAATGTGTATGATATGTTTTCCAGTTTTAACATACTTATTTTGCATTTATTGTTTAACCATAAACTCTTAGCACCCTGCAAATATTTTTGTAAATATGATTCTTGGAGTTCTATTTTCCTTATAATCATGCATAATTTCAGTTTCGATTTAGCATTACGACCTTTCTACTTCTTCAAATAAATAAATTCAAAAAAGTATACTCCGACAGAATTTTTTAAAATAGCTTCTAACATTTTGAATAAAAGAATACTTAATTTGAAAATTATAAGTTAGTCATTAATATGTCAATAATTATTATGGACAATAATAGCTTTTATTATTGAAGTTATTTAAGTATGCTTTCGTGTATGTTACCTAAAACTTTTTGTTTATTTTCTTATATATCATACTCTTTTGCTTTTTTTATTCATAAATATATATCATACTTATCATGCTCATTCCAATTCCTTATGCTAGATAGAAAGTCGAACAGTAACAGTCTAAAGAATAAAATAAAAAAAGAAAACATGAAATTGCTATTGATTTTTTTCTTCCGATTTTGTAACAAAAAATTTAGATTTATTTTAAACTCAATTTCAACTACATTATATAGACATTAAAATCGTACTCATGAATTGTTAAAAAAATTAAATAAAACTGTTTCGGTGCTTTAAAATTCGTTCTACTTCTATGTGTTGTGCTTTATTTATTTGAAACAATATGTATTAATTTAAAGCAAATTTGTTTTCCCTCTAAGAAATTCACAATAATGTCTGAAATTAAGTTTTCTTTTTGAAGTAAAATATGAAAATATTTCTAGCTTACTGAAAAGTTCTTTCCCTAGCCCTTATTACTTATCTCTTTTTACTTATCTTTCTAGATAATTTTTGATCTAATAATCAGAGTTTCACTTTCTAAAACACTATCCTAATTCTAAACGATCTAAACGATTCCTAAAACGATCCTAATGATGCAAAAGCAAAAAATATTTATTAACAAGTGATGCATATAAATGAAGTCATAAAACCAGGCAATTAAATGTCATTTGTGTGAAAAATGTCCTATTTCAATATTTTTCCATGAAAATTTACATTGTTTAAAATTACATGAATATTTGTTGAATATAACCATGAATATAACCTTAGAAATTAAACTTTTTCAATCATTAGAAAACTAAATAATATAAATATAATAAAGATTTATTAAAAATTATTTGTGAGTAAAAATTATTTTGGACGAAATAAAATAATGAATGAGTACAAAAAAATTCATCAAAAGAACATGCAGATCCTACCATCAGATCAAAATCTATTTAAAGAAGAAAAAAAAATTTTTTTTAAGGGAGATATCTGCAGTCTGTATGAATGCAATGATTTTTACCAAAAAAAATAATAATAAGGTTTTTTTAAACAAAAACTTATTTGACTCAAAAGGGAAAAAAAAATATTATCTTTATTACTTAGCAAATATAAAGTTTCATATATTGCTGTAAATATGTCTAAGTTGAATAAAACAATCATCCCTGCCATTCAATTAAGTTTTGAAAATAAAAAGTAAATAAAAATTATATTTTGGCAAATCATAATTCAGATTAACTGCAATCATTTTCACTTAAAGTTGACTAGAAAGCTATTTTAATCTCTAATAAGCTATACAAAAGTAAATTTTCTACTAATGAGCTTTTGACGCCTTGAAACATTTTCAACCAAACACAGACAGCAAAAGAAGACGTAAATATTTACCAATCAAACATTAAAACCAGGCACGTTGGTTTAAATAAATTACTTGGTTTAGTTCATGCATCAACACTTTTACTGTGATTGATATAATCATTTGTTTTGACTGTTTCTTTCTTCTGAACAGGCAGAAGAAATAAATAGGTAGGGAAGATAAAGAAGATAAGAAAATACTTCCTATCGTCACGTTCTAAAGAAAGATAATCTATTCATCTGTTTATTTTTTTCACTCTCAATCTAAGAAAGTTATAACTCAGGCGGTTTTATTTTTATATACATATTTTTTTTCGAAAAAGAAAGATACTCTTCATCAAGCAGCACACGTTGATATTCTGAGATGCGATACATAGTGATGTTTGCCTTATTTTTTATCTTCAAAATCAGTCTGGTTATCAGATGATAATACTGAGCAGAGGGTTATCTTTCATGAGAATCTCCATGATCATTAATTTTATGATTGAAATGAAATATGTATTTATTTTAAGTTACGGAGCATTTTTATAATCTCTTCGTTTTTAAAAAGTCGTTAAAAAATGTATGTAACATTTAGATAAGTAATTTATTAGTAATATTTGCCATTAGCTTCATTATTGAATTTAATTATTTATTAAATAAATAAACTTCGCAAAAATAAACTTTATGAAAGCAAATGCTGATCACAACAGTATCTTTTTTTTTCGAAAATAGTATGAAATTATAAAATTTTTCAAGCAATGTAATGACAGTTAATAAAAGTTTCATTCTAACTAAAAAAAAAAAAAAAAAACAATCTTTTTCATCGAGTTTTGATTAAGAAGATTAAAATAATTCATTATTAAAAAAAGAACATAGAGTGTGTAGATTTTTTCTACAAGTTCTTCTAACACAGAAATTTGCTCATAAAATTTTGATAGAGAGATAATTTAAATTTGTAGAATTTTTTCTGTCTCTAAAATAAAGAGTACTACTCCTTCCAAAAATGTAATTTTCCATAATTTATTTAAATTATCTTTCAAATATGGCTTTAGTNAAAAAAAAACAATCTTTTTCATCGAGTTTTGATTAAGAAGTTTAAAATAATTAATTATTAAAAAAAGAACATGGAGTGTGTAGATTTTTTCTACAAGTTCTTCTAACATAGAAATTTGTTCATAAAATTTTGATCGAAAGATAATTTAATATTGTAGAATTTTTTCTGTCTCTAAATTAAAGAGTACTACTCCTTCCAAAAATGTAATTTTCCATAATTTATTTAAATTATCTTTCAAATATGGCTTTAGTATTCGAAGAATAATATATCATAGCTTTATTTTCTTCCATTTTAATTTGATTTAAAAATTAATCATTAACATTATAATTGCCCTTTTCTTTAAAAATAGATGCTTTTAACTGATTAAAGGATATCTATACAATTTAAGCAAATTTAGTAACACGCAAATGTGTTTTGCTGATATGGTTAATCCTGAAAACACTATAAAAAATTCTTCATAATTTTAATTTAAGTCAAACCATTTTTATATCCACTTTTAAGTATTATCATTGTTTTATTGTTAGTTGAATGTGTTTTTTTATTTAAACTGATAGTCCACAAATAGTATATTTCTAATAGAAGTATAAAAAAAAAATTGAGGGGGTCATTAAAATGTTATGTTATCGTGTTTATTATTATGTTAGCGTGTTTATAGTAATTAACTCTTTCCCATGTTTATAAGAGTGTTTAAACACCCCTTCTGTATTTAACTTTGACTTTTATTGTAAGAATCAATGATCTAGTTTTAAGAATTTTGGGATTGAATTCAATTAAATAACGAAATTTTGCTAAGAACAAAATGTACAATGCGCAAAAAAAAGAAGAAAAAGCAGATTGCCCTGAATAACTTTTGAGAAAATGATGAGATCTTCACGATCTAGCACTCAATCTTAATGGTTCGAGGGGCTGATGCCAAATATGGTAATCAATTAGTGCAGAAGAATTACGAAATCAGGGAGCAGAAATTACGAAATCAATAATAATAAATATGGTCTCAATGGTTTGGTCAGGAGAGAGATCCAAATTTCAAACCCTTAAAGTGAATTCTTTTTTTCGTACTTCGCCATATTTCAAGAACTTTTTATTAAGCGAATTAAAAAATTTTCACAAAATTATAAAATTTGATTATCTAAAAATAATTTCATAAATGCAAGAAAATAACATAAATTTCATACGGCCAAAAATAACTTTTGGTAGATATTTATTATTTTTAATCATTTTATTTAATAACAATTTGGAAAATTTTTTTTAATTGCTAGGTATAAAATTTCGTACATCAATTTAAAGAATGTAATTTTACAGGGCAAAGTACAAATTTTGAGTGAAATCGGTTAAATAGTTGTATTGTTGTTGGAAAAAACAGAATTTACTTTTATAATTCAATTATTGTGTTCAGTACTCAGTCAGAAATTTCTGAAAATATTGACTCATAACATCATTCAAATTTGCTAGTACCTTAAACTTAGTGCTATTATTGTATTTTTAAATCTTCATTACACAATATTATGAATCAAGTTGAATTGAAAAATTGCTTAAATTAACATTTTATTAACGTACACTTTCCCGTAGGAAATTTGTACCTCTTAAGGGTTCAAGTTACCGATTTTATGGTTCAATATTTGATCGATTTTTCTAAAACCGATTTTCAAAAGTGTCTAAAACTTTAGATACAATACTCTATTCTAAATATTTACAAATTGTTATGTGAGTTAAACGGATTTTGTGAGATTTTAGCTTTTATAAATATAATTTCAAAAACTCTTTAAGTGGGTAATTTGCCTCAAATTAATTAAAATAATTTCCCTCTCATTATAACTTTTAACCTAAATCAATGATGACTAGAACACAGCTTAAAGAATAAAATAGCCAAAGTAAAGAATAAAATCTGAAAAACAAAACGGTATTGAACGCAATAGCTAAGCTTTAAAACAAACATTTAAGTTTGATTTATTGGTGTGAAAAAAGATAATTTAACATGTCAAGTACAACACTTGTCCTTGATTCACAACAATAGTTGATCCAATTCAACAACTTTTATGATTGTCACTTTCTACTCGCAAAGTCACTTGCAAATTTTATGATCTAATAAATTAAATAATGTTTCATTTATAAACAGCCTGAAGGAGCTTATTTTTCTGATCCATGAGGCCAATACTGCTTTAGTTATCAAACAAACATTCCAAATTTACCCAAAATACAATTATTTGAAGAATATCGTCTAAAGATTTTGAGCATAAATAACTTTATTTTTTTGAAATTCCAGCAATTATGAAAACCACAGAATTTACTTTAAACCATTTCTACCTCTCATTTCTCTTAAACAATTTGTAAAAATATCTGCTGGTTATTATCAGTCATGAGACGATGTATTAGAATTTAATCAATTCTTTTTAAGGTATTTTAAACGCAAACATTGGAAAGAATTGTTTATGAATATCTTTAAACTTATAGCTGTTTTAACTCTTTAAAAATAATTATAAAACACAATTATAATATTATAGAATTATTTTTTTTAAATTTTCCTTTTACTTTATAAACTATTCATATAAATATTTATGAATAGCAACTAATCATGCAGTTTTTTTTATAAAGAAATTATTCAATTTTATATAATTTCCTTTTATCTCTCTCCTTTCTTTTACAAAACGCTATATTTTTTAAAAACAATTTTAAATTTGCGAATCACGAAGAATCTCTATATGTAATAAACTAATTTTCAAGTAGTCGATTTTTCAGTTATGGAACAATCATGATAGTCTCTTAAAAATACAAACACTTAAAACATTGTTTACAAATAGAGTTATTCCTTCAAACTTATGACGATCGTGAAACCTAAACAATTTATCATACACATTACATTTATTAACCTGAAATGTTCATAAAAACATTTAAAAATTATTACTAATCATTTCGAAGATATTTTTTGTTCGTAATCAAACAATGTACTCGTAGTGTACTTAAAATAACAAACTTATATATATATATATATATATATATTTGTAGAAAATATATATATTTGTATACATAATTATTGCATATTTTAATACTCNGTAAAAATAGCGAATTTCTCAAAATTATTTGTCTTTTTTTTTTTTTAAATTGATAGCAACTAATAAATTTCTTAAAATATTTTGTAACAAATTAATAAAAAAAATTACAATAAAATTTTCCTTTTTTTTTTTTTTACTTGACTAAAAAATTTATGAAAAAATATTTATCAAATATAATAAAGTATATAATAATTAAAAGTAAAATAACAAGTCTATATCTAAATTCTTAATTATTTTGAAGACAGAATGAAGGAGGAAAAAAAAGAGAAAAAATTCAAAAGTAAAAAAAAAACAGCCATTTTGGTACAAAACGCCATACTATCAGAAGTATCTCGCTAATATCAAGGACCTAGTAATTATTCCGAAAAATAAATTGTCTGAAAGTTCATTTAAATTCCCATAAGATCTAACATAAGAAAATGTAGTTTAGTAATAATCTATTCAATAAGAATATTGATTTCCATGAGTTTGCAACTCTCAATAAGCCATAAATTATTTTGAAAGATAGTTTATTTGATTCAAGACTATTAAATCATGTTTAATATATTAAATTCAATGACTATTTAAGTTTACTTTATATCAAAGTATTGTTAAGCATTTCTACTTTTAATAAATTTATATCTGAAAGGGATAAATTATTTCAAATGGCATTTTTTCTGAATAATCCTACTTTTGAATCGAGTTAGTCATAAAGTGTTGGATCTGAATATCATTCTGATTAATAAATCGATTGAAATCAGCTTGTAATTGAAATTGAAGCTATAGTTGGCAAGGCAAAGATATTAAAAAAATATATTAATATTCTTGAATTTAGCGATTACATTTTTAAACAAATCATATGTCTGAAGGAATTTTGTAATTTCAAAACGCAAATCTTAATAAGTCATAAATAATTTAGAAGACTACTAGATTCATTTTACTACTCATTAAACACCCTTTTAAAATAACTTACTATTGAAGTATTCAACTGAATACTGATTCTAAATATTTAATCTCAAAAAGAGAAATATTTCCGAAAAGTCCATGACTCGCCCTGAGAAATAATTTTACATTGGATCTAAATAGCAAATTCAATATTTCAGTATGTAATATAACATATTTAAACTAGATATTGTTTTTAGTGAACATTAATAATTCTGAATTAACAATAAGACGCTGGATATAAAAAATCTAAAAAGTTTTCTGGGAGATAATTTGATTGAAAATTGATGTTGACAATTATTATAATATTATACAATATTTTAAACCTATATTCTTTTTAAGATGAGCACTGCTCTTAATTTGTGGGTCTCAAACCTAAATAATTTTTAACTGGTCATAAATTCTTCTGAAAGATACTATATCCGATTCAAAACAATTTCCCTTTAAATATACAAATTTAATATCTATCTAAGTTTCTTTCAAAATATCTTCAAGCTGTCAGCTAAAAGCAGTTTTTAATGAGTTTGAATCTCGAAAAGATAAATCTTCCTGAAAAGCCAAATAATTGAGCAGAATCATTCAATAGTGCACCTAAATAATAAATTGAATCCTACATTTTAGAATCTGATATATCTTAAGGCTGGATATTACTTTTGAACATAAATATTATCGAAAAACCCATAAAATGTTTCATATGAATTTCATTCTGAAAGATTAATTGCTTGAAAGTGACTTTGAAAAAAACTTGGTAATAATATTTAAAAAACTGTACTATTTTTTAATCTAATTATTAAATTTTCAAGCAGATCATTGCTCTAAAAGAATTTGAAACTCTCAAACCAAGTCAATAATTTCGAAAGCAATCTATTGAATAAACGCTATTAGATTCATTTTATTACCCATTAACCATTTTACTACCCATGTATTAACACCCATTTAAATTTACTTCCAATCAAAGTATCAAACTGAACACGACTTCTAATGAATTTTATCTCAAGAATATAAATAATTCTGAATAGGCCATAAATCATTCTGAAAAATAACTAGACATATCATTAAATAACAAATATTTCAGTACTTAAGTATATTTAAGCTGGATATTATTTTCAGTAAACATAAATAATTCTGAAGTAATTATAAGACGATGGATCTTAAGTATCTAAAAAGTATTCTGAGAGATAATTTAAAAGAAAATTGATTTCAATTGATATTGACAATTATTATAAATATTGTATGCAATATCTTTAACCTACACTGTATGATTTCTCGATCAAATTACGGTGAAAACAACCGGCATTTAGAATGCCAGTACTTTTTATCGTAAAATTTATTTCGCCGTAAAATTTTATGGAACAAAAAATCTGATATACCATAATTTTTACAGTATTATTTCCTATAAATTCACTGAATCACTACAATTAAATAAATATAAATGTAATAATTATGTTGTGATATTTTAGAGGAAAAAAATATTTAATGGTAAAAAATATTTAACGGATGATGTACCCAAAGTGCCGGTACTTTAATCCGGTACAAAGTGCGTAATTTAATTCGGAATTTTTTTGTAATTATATTATTTTCAAGCATAATATTGTTCTAGATGAATTTGTATGTCTAAGACAAAAATAATTTTTAATTGGTCATAAATTCTTTTCAACGATAGTATGTTAGATCCGAAACAATTATGTTCCTTTTATTACGTAAATTTGATATCTATTTAAGTTTCTTTCAAAGTATCTTAATGCAAATAAATATGAGTCTCGAAGATAGAAATCGTTCTGAATAGTCAAATAATTCTGCAGAATCATTCAATAATGCATCTAAATAAGAAATTAAATCCTGCCTTTTAGAATCTAACATAGAAGGTTTAAGATGAACCTAAATAATTTATAATGAAATTTTAGAATCTTATGCAATATGTTTAAACTGAACATGAATAATAATAGGCCATAAATCATCCGGTAAAGTAATGCTATTGCACATCCAACTAACAAATTCAATCAAATTTTTTATAATATAATATATATATTCAGGTTGAATATTACTGTTGAACTAAAATAATTCTAAATTAGCTATGAAATGTTGAATTTAGTACATATACTTGGATAATTATTTGATATGAGGAAAATTAAACTTTTATCTAATCTAATATTTAAAATTGAAACGAATATTCTTTAACCTAATAAAAAAAACTTTTCAATCAGAGCGTATTCAATTTGGGTTTATGAAACATAAATAAGTTTTAATAGATAATAAACCCTTTTTTAAAAATAGTATATTCGATATAGCTTGAAAAGATTCATGCTGTTATATTAAATTTAACATCTATGAAAAAATTTAAATCAAAGTATTTTTCAGCATTAAATTGAACGAATTCTTTAAGGAACTTGAATCTCAAAGATATATTGAATTTTGATGATTGTTCTGAATTATCAGTGAATTATCTTAAAAGTTAATTTATTTAAAATTCAGTTTAAATAAGCTTTTAATTAATATAATTGATAGATACAAATATTGGCAAAGTAGTGTGACATTGCACTTAATTAAAATTTAAAGTAAATCATTTGATTGAAATGAAATAAATCATAATATCTCAAAAATTAGATCTAATGTATTAAATGGAATTCCGTAATTTTAAATCTAATATCTTTCGGAAATTAATATTTTTCTTATGCTTTAATAAATCATAAGAATATAAGATTCTCACTCCTGAAATTTAATCTTACGATAATTTACTTACTTAGGAAAAAAAACATATTTTTCTCAAAAGTCTCATTTGAAAGAAAGTTCGTGCAGTGATAATATTAATTTTAAAAAACATGTCCTTAAAATCCTTTACTAATTTCTTAGATTTATAATTTCATAAGAAATAATTATAGAAGAAAATTTTTTGTAAAAGTATTATGTCAATAAAACATATTTTAAAACTTTCTGTGTACAATTTTATTAGGTTTGTACAATTTTCTCACAAAGGCTTGAGAAAAATTCAATTTCATCGAAAATCGCTTACTATTTTTAATTTTACTGGTTGTTAAAAAGTCAAACTGATCCATCAGTTTGTTATGATACAATCTGGTTTTTATTTACAATTTCATGGATAATAATTAGGTTAAAAAAGACCAAAAATCTATCAATTCTTACCAAATCCAATTATTTTAAAATTTTCTATTTACAATTTTATTTATTTCTGTCTATTTCCCAAATCATAATTTTAAGAAAATTACTAAAAACTGTTCATTGTATATTTTTTTATTCAAATTTTGTACACCCTTGCATACAATTTCTCCCTTATTTACAATTTCATCCATGCTAATTATTACGGGGGGGGAAACAATTGTCAAAAGCAAAGTTAATAAAAAAATTTAAGAATTTTTGTGAATAATTTTATTTGTTTGATTACAATTTTATTAGGTTTGTACAATTTTCTCACAAAGGGTTGAGAAAAATGCAATTTCATCAAAAATCGTTTACTTTTTTTAATTTCACTGGTTGTTAAAAAGTGAAACTGATCCATCAGTTTGTTATGATACAATCTGGCTTTTATTTACCATTTCATGGATAATAATATGGTTAAAAAAAGACCAAAAATCTATCAATACATACTAAATACAATTATTTTAAAATTTTCTATATACAATTTTATTTCTTTCTGTCTATTTCCCAAATCATAATTTTAAGTAAATTATTAAAAACTGTTCATTGTATAAATTTTTTTTAAAATTTTGTGCACCCTTGCATACAATTTCTCCCTTATTTACAATTTCATCCATGTTAATTAATACGGGAGAAAACCATTTGTCAAACGCAAAGTTTATAAAAAAAATTAATAAATTTTGCGAATAATTTTCTTTGTTTGGATACAAGTGTTATTAACATAATTAAATAAAAATTCACTCATATAGTAAATAAAAATTGTTTACTTCAGAAAATTGTCATAACTGTTCAAAAAATAAAACTAATCCATCAGTTTTGCAAATAAATCGTATTTATTACATGTTTTATCATGATAACATGCTTAAAAAATATAAATAAAAATAAGTGACTTAATCTTATTACTACTACATATGTCTAGATAATTATTGACCCTATGACTCATATTATGAATGTTTATCACTGCTTTTTTTTTATAAATAAACTATAGGACACACTGCTCTGTTGAGCTACTACAGAATAACTGTTAAAAATATAACTAATCCAGTTTCGTAATTCCATGACTGTTAAAAAATATTAATTACTCAACAGTTTTGTACAGCTTTACAATCCCTAATTACTATTTTATCAAAATGAATTTTTAGGGGATTTTAGGGATTTGCAATAAACAATGTCAATAAAAATTTAAAAATAACATTTTTTGCACAATTTATTATTTCAGTATTATTTTACTACACACAGTTTGAAAAACAAGCATTTTCAATAAAAATTATTTGTTATAGGGAGACAAGAGCATTAAAAAATAAAACTAATCCACCAGTTTTGTTAACAAATCTTATTTATTACACATTTTAGCATGATAATGTATTTAAAAAAAGATAAATAAAGACAAATAACTCAATCTTATCACTACTACATATGTCCAGATAATATTAAACCCTATGACTCATCTTATGAATGTTTATCACTACTGTTTTTATAAATAAACCATACGACACGCCGCTCTGTTGAGCAACTAAAGAATAAATAGACCGAAACAAAATACTAGGGAACAAAAAAATATTTGAAAAAAAAACATCTGAATATATTTACCAGTCTACAAACACTTTCTCTTTCGCTATCATTTAAAAGTCTTTTTCGCCGACCAAATAATCGTTTGGCGAAACCATCACCCAAATGACATATAATACTCGTGTCAAAAAGACGGTTTCCTTCCGTAAGACCCAAGCCCCTTAACGGCCTCGTTTAGCCCCGGTTGTCATCGGCCGTTAGGCCTAACGGTCGGCCATCTTGGAGACAGTCTATGAGGCCATAATCATCTAAGGGGGGAGAGCTTAAGGGGGTAAACGTGTAAGGGGGTGAGTAACAACACAAACTTACCAGCTATGGACATCCAAGGGTAACGCGGGACATCCGGAATGGGATCCAGTTGTCGCATCCCTAGTTGGTTGCAGGAGGTGATAGACGAGCTGAGGTCCGTCGATGCGGGGTGTGTGAAAAACTGACCAGGGGTCATCATGGTTGGTGTGGCTCCGGGGCCCGCATTTTGCAAGCCAAATGAATAGCCGGGCCCATCCAGTCCGTTCGCCTGGGTGCTGTTGTACCGGCAACTCTTGGCAAAATCGGCATTCGACGTATAGTAGAGGTTTCCTGAGACGGACATGCTACTTTGGGGGGAGAGTGATACATAGGGATACATCCTGTGTTGCCCGTAACTAGAGGTTGGATCAGGTGGGAATTTACTCCCTAGAACACCCTCCATAAAATTCGATGTCATTTTACATAATTTCCGATGATGTCCTTTGGCGAGTTTTGCTCTCTTTTTAATGCCGCGGTTTGAGAGTGTGTAATGGATTCTCGAAACAAGCGAACAGGCCTGTAAACACAGATCACCAATCACGAGGAGCAACTCGCATTCGCTAGCCAATGACTCGCCGTTTCCGCTACGAATAGATTACCCAGGAAACCTTTTTTCAGAGTAGAGAAAGTGGGCGCGCTTTTAATGACAACAGAAGACCTAATGCCGCCATCTACCGTTATGTTTTAAAGAATCAAACGACCGCGATTTTTCGGTGTCGTTATTCCGGGGGGCAGGAAGCGCCCTCATTCGCTAAACAAAATTTCAAGTTCACGATAAATATGTTTCATCACACTGAGCTCGAGAGTGAATAATTCAATCTGATGCTTTTGCTATTTAAGATAAATTCGTGAATACGCGTTAAATAATGAAATTAAGAGTTTATTTTTTTTTAGTGATAAATATAAAAGCACTGAAATAAGTGGCAATAATTAATGCAATATTTTTTAAAACTTATTTATTAAGCATTTAAACTTTGGAATTCATTTTGAATCAAATCTTTATGTTAAAATTATTTCGTAATCAATGTGTTATCTTAAAAAATAAATTTTTACGATCAAATATTTTTTAACACTGCCTTTAAAAATAAAGGATAATACTTGAAATGGTTTAACTATTACATACATCATACCAATGAATGTTGGTATTACTTATATAAATTTTAATTTCAGAAATTAAAATTTAGAAAAATATTATCAGAGTATTTTTGGTTTATTAATATTTAGTATGTAAAATAATTTACTTAAACTTTTGTCAGATATTTAATAAATTAAATTTAATAAAAGATCATTAAAATTAATTGAGTAAATAGAAGGTGTTTAAGAATTAATTAAGTTATTTGCATAGTATAAATTACTTTCCGAACTTGCATCAGGAGTAACAAATTTTGTTTTTCATATTACACTTAAAAATAAATTTTTATACCTTAATTTTTAAATATCTTATGCTAATTTACATCCTTTATTGCTTTAAGAAATTAAAGTTAATAAAAATCCTATCGACATAATTCTAATTTATTTTAATTTAATAAGCAAAATAAATTTTATTTTATTCTGATTTAAATTAGATTCATAAATCGTTTACTTTTTATTTAGGCTTGATAATGAAAGTGATAAAAATTATAAAAAAATTTATTAAAATGATTTAATAAATTAATTAATTTAATAAATTAATGTAGCCATTTAAAAAAATATTAATTACTTTTCAACCTTGAGTAAAACTGTTTATAAAATATTTTAATTTGTTAATTTATAATTTATCGTATTACTTTTAAAAATTAAAATCATAAAACTCAAAACCATGATGAAACATTTAAAAAAAAAAGCCTTACGAGTAATTCAAAATTTATAAGATTCTAATCACAATTTGTTTCAGAATCAATGCAATTAATTTATTTTGTACTTTTATAAATTATATTTGAAATATATGGTATTTTAAACTTTAAATTATTTAGTGACATGTGAGAGGAATGTGCTTTGAAATACAAAGAAAAAAAAATCAAAAGGAAAAGGTTAGAAACTGAAAAAAAAATCAGTTTAACAAAATAAGTAAAAATGATAGTATTTCATGGTTAAAGCAAAAATTACTGTGAATCAAATCGATGAGCAGCATCATTCAACATAAAAAAAAAACCTAAAAGGTTAAAATTAATTAAACTTTTTTGCATGCACATTTGTAAATTTAGTTGTATCTTTTTCCACATTTTCAATAATATGACCTATTAAATTGTTAAACCAAAATAAAACAGAAAATATTGCACAATTTGTTCGTTTATATGCACAGTTCATTTTAAACTTTTTCATAAATTTAATTTTTCCTCTCTAGCTCGGTTTGTCATCTTTCCAATTTTTCATCAGATTTCAAAAACAATTGCTTATAAAACCTAATTGTATCCCAATAGGAAGTCAAATATGGAAATTTAGATTTTTTAGTAAGATCAGTGATTTGAGAACATCTTGCATGCACAATAATCTAATAATAAGAAATAATTTATTAATAATTATAATTATTTTAAATAAAAAATGATTTATGCAAGCAAATTTCATTAATCTCTTATGGAAAATCGATAATAGGGGAATATAGGTAACCTATTTAATTCAAAACTAAGAGATATACTTTTATTGTAAAAAGAAAAATCACCACGCATAAGCATGAAACTACAGAAAGTAATAAAAATTACAATAAAAATAGTAATTAGTACATGAATATAGGAAAATAAAGAATTAATGTAACATCTAATTATTCAAATCTTTCCGGAGAAAATAATTAAAATATTATTAAGTTATTTTTCTTTAAATTACACAAAACCAATGTTAAATAAAATGTCACACATTCTTAAACAGAAAAGCTTGAGTATTCAAGGTACAGGACAATAAAATAAATTACCACTGAGAAACTTTTGCTCTAATGATTATATTCTCATGACAGGCGATTCAATCTTCATGGTTTAAAGAGTTAGTTTTAAATGTCTTAAATGATTTGTGCTAATTATTAATAAGGCTAACGAAAACAGACACAAAAACGTACTTTCACCAAAAAAACATTTGTTACGATGGTTTCAGGTTTTTGACTATCAAAATAATGGGATAAATAGTAGGATCGAAATAGATGGAGATAAATATTGATAGGAGATAGATTTCTCAATTTTTCGCCATACCTCGATAAATTTAAGAAATCAAAACATTTTTGTTCATACCAATAAAATTTGTTAATTTAAAGATAATTCCATGCAAAAAATTTTTCGTAACATCTATTTAATTTACTTTCTTATTTCTTATAATGGTCGAAAAAATTCTGGATTGTCAGGTAGGCGAAATTTTTGTCACTTTAAACTAAGTAATTTTGAAAACAAAATGCGAAATTCGGAAAGAATCGGTCAAATAATTCTTGAGAAAGGAGAGTTTTATAACTTTAAAACTATTTGACCAATTACATTTATCTTTTATATTTCATTTACATTATTTAAAATTGTGTAAAAATTTAATATTTTACACGTCCAAATTTTTCGTGTGCTTTATGCAGGGTCAGACTGGCCCTAGATCTAAAAAAGCGATCGCCCCCCAAGCTCCAGTCAAAGTGGTGGGTCTTCCTTAAAGGTGGGACCTTCTGATCCCATGTTCTTTTGAACAAAAGAGAAAGTATTTCAAAGAAATTTATATAGTTTTAAAACTTTCATAAATTGTCTTATTATTCGCATTATGAATAAAATATTTACTTAAAATTTTATTTAATGAGTCAGTCTAAAGTTACGTAAGCGCTTCGCAATTTAAATAACTATAGGGAACTGCATCTGCAGCCTAATGCATATTCAAAAGTCTGAGTTTAAAAACCTTTGTGTGTACGAACCGGGGCCCCAGCTGCAACACTTTAAGAAAATAGAAAAATAAAAAAGAAGAAAAAATACTTCTACTCAAAATGATAATTCGTCTTCTCAATGATGAAATATGAAACAAAACAAGAGCTTACAATTGCAGCATAATATGCATAAAATTATGAGTTAACAGACTTTTGGATGCACAATCCCGGGCTCCGCCTGCAAAATATTTTAAACCTAGGCTTCTGGATAGAATAGCCTGGTAGGTAGGACACCGGGCTCATGGCCATGAGGTCGTGTGTTCGATCCCCGCCTGCCGAAGACTCCCAGTATGGTAAATGGTGACAAGTGGATGTTAAATCTGTCGAGTCACAAAGTCCTCCATGTTCCGATAACAAATCATACCTCTGGGAGAACTGATACAGGAGTTTCCTTGTCTTCTGGATTGGTACAAAATTACATGGCTACGGAGTTTAACATCAGTAATCGTAAACCCAAAAATTTGGCCGGCTGCTCAACGACGGATATAAAATTAAATAAAAACTAAGGGGTGCCTTTAGAAACTCATCCCCTATAAAAATGGAAGAAGGAGAAATACTTCTGAGAGAAATGATATTTCAATATGGCAACGATGATTTAAAACATAAAAATACTTAATATTGCGGCAAAATGCTCATTAAATTTTGAGTTAACAAACTTTTGGTAGTAAAAAAAAGGGCCGCATCTTCAAAATGTTTGGAATCAAGGAGTTTTTAAAAAAACTTCTCCCACTCCCCTAAAATTGAAAGAAGGAAAAACACTTCTACCCAAATTGATTAGCTAACCTTCGCAATAATGAAATATGAAACAAAAACATACTTAGTGGGGCATGATAATCTGCATTAAATTCGGTGTTAACACACTTTTGAGGAGAACAAATCGGGGCCCTATCTACAGCCTTCACTAGAAATAGAAAAATAGGAATATTGGGGGCCCCTCTGAATAAAGGAAGAAAAAAAAGGAATGAAACGTACTTCTACTCAAAATGATACTTCATCTCCGCAGTGATAAGTTATAAAAACAACAACAAGAAAAAAAACATGCATGCTATTGCGGCATAATATACATAATATTACGAGCTAGCAAACTTTTTATTGTGCAAACATAGGCCCTATCTGCAAAACATATTAAGCCAAGGGGTCCTTAGAACCTCCTCCCCTCTAAAAATGGAAGAAAGACAAAAACGGAAAAATACTTCTGCGTGAAATAATATTTAAATGATTTTCAATATATTGACTTATAGATGCATTGTCATTGGTTATGACTCCTATGCAACTGAAAATTGTAATTTCAGTTGAAAACGGTTTTTAAGTTGTTTTCATCTAAAATTGTAGAAAGGTGTTTCGTAAATTTGCTGCAACATCTCGAAATAATGAAAAAAGTTGAACCAAATCAACTACTGATTTCAAATGGGTTATGTAATGAAAAGTAGTTACATAAATGCTAATATCTCATAATACTCATAACAGTGCATGCATTTCAGTATTTTTGCTGATTCTAAAGATCATTGGTGTTATTGCCTATATATATATAATTTTTTTACAAAAAACTGTTTTCATGCACCAGTTCTTAAAAGCTGAAATGCCCCTCTCAGTGGAAGATTTATGAGAATCATTTTTGTTTCAAAATATTTGTTGAGAGTAAAATCAAAACACGTTAAGAAATTTTTTGGGTTACACAAGTTATAACAATGTTTTAAACTGCTTCGACAGTCTAGAAAAATCAAATATATTTTTGGAAACAGAACATACTAGTTTCCGGTCATGTATTTTATTGATAATGATTAAACTAAGGTCTAAAAAAAACTATATTTTTATTTACTTATTTATTTTTTTACAATAAATTCAAAATAAACTTCAACGGCTAAAAAGTAAGACCTTTAAAATTAATAGTAAAGTATTTAGTTCATTAAAGAGAGTTTAAAATTCGTCAAATCAAGTTACCAAGAGGAATTATTAAGGCTTTATTAACATTTCCAAAAAGGAGGATATTTCATTCTATCAAAGGGCCTCTAATTCAAGTTCCCCCAGGGCTTCTAACTCTCTTTTCGACCCTGCTTTATGTTTATCCGTTACTCAATTAATTTTAAGCACAAATTAATTAACATATTAGAGGTCAACTCTTCGAACGATTGACTCTTTACATAATACATGAAAATCTGGCCTATAAAACAAAAGTTGTTCAAGGTAATTTCTGTTTCTGTGCTCACTGTTCACCGTAAATTTATATATTTATTTATCTATATATTTTTTATATTTAAATTTAATTTAATTAAAACATAAATTTCAATTGAAAAATTATATTTTTTGAATTTTTTATTTATTTTTTTTCTAATAGAAACAAAAAAAATATACATTTCTTTACTATGAAAATACTTTTCTGAAATATTTCCTTAGATCGAGGAATTAATAGTGTACAATTTATACCATTGACAGATCCAATTCATAACCATTTTGATGACAGGAACAGCTTCCCCGTGCGGTGAAACCTAAAATTACAATCATAAAAATTAATTAGAAATAGGAAAATTAATTAGAAATAAAAAATTAATTAGAAATAAAAATTTATTAGAAATACAAATTTATTTAAAATTATTTAACAAATAATTATATCATTAATGTAGCAAAATCGACGGAATTAATTCAATATTGTAAACCAAAAAAAAAGTTTTCTTTATAATATCAGCTTGTTGTAAATTGCTGCAATAAAATTTGATTTATTATGAAAGTTACAAATAGAAAAATGAGTTTTATCTCAATTGATCAAAGCAAGTTTAATGCTCCAAATTAAAGTTTGAAACAAGTCATAACTATTACATGTTAACCAATGCATTCGTTCCGATCACACCATTTCTGGTTTTTTTTAATTACTTTGTTAAAAAAACAATCCGCTTATACTGATCTATATTATTGTGCAAATTTGCTTTGGTGCAACCTTAACAATATATTAAGTTGATCTGTATTATCATTCATATCATTCAAATCTGTAGACTACGACCTTAAAAATGTGTTAATTGAATCATGTTGCTGTACAAATTTGATTTACCTTGCATAGCATTAGGATTGATTAAGTTGAATCAAATTATCGTACAAATTCGCTAAGCTACACCTTTGGCAAAGCATTAATTGAACCATATTTGAAAATTTGCTCGGTTTCAGTCTTAGCATTGCGTTAAGGTGAACCATTTAACCATAGAAATTTGGTAATAGGCATTCTTATTAAATAGTAAAAATCCATTAAAATTAATTCTTCTTTTATTTACTTATAATTGAAATTACAGGATACTAAGTTTCAACTAGAATTTAAACTTATAAATTTCAATTCCCTATTAAAGTCGGAATAACAAATCACGAATATTGTGGTTCACCTTGAACCTATATATCTTTCTGAGAGTGCAGGTATACAAGTGCTTAGATGCAGATACAAGTGCTTAGTTCTAAAACGTTTAAGACTGAAGAAATTAACAACTGCAATGGCAAAAGACTGAATTTCTCGTTAATT
This sequence comes from Parasteatoda tepidariorum, assembly GCF_043381705.1. Taxonomy (NCBI): domain Eukaryota; kingdom Metazoa; phylum Arthropoda; class Arachnida; order Araneae; family Theridiidae; genus Parasteatoda; species Parasteatoda tepidariorum. Next base: position 15,446,251 of record NC_092211.1, read on the forward strand.
GAAGTCATGTGTAAGTGTGCAATTACAGTAAATAGAAGTTGTGCTCCAGATCTAGTAACTAGATCTAGAAGTAGTTAGATCTAGAGCTAACTATCAATTAACAATGTATAGGTCAGCAATGATATAGGTGCAATGGTATAGATCAGAGGTTCAAATAAATTGAAATCATCTGTATGTGCGAAATTACAGTTAAAAGTTGTGCTCAACAAGATTTTACGTAGGTTATAAGCAAGATAATGCTGCGGTTCTCAGTGTGTATTCCTCAGTGCTTCTCAAACGAAACGTAGACATTTCAAATTTTGAAACAAAGAAATAAAAGTCATAAAAAAGGGAAAGCATTCAATTATATCAGGGTATTAATCAAAATCATTGAAGCTAGGAAATCCTTAAATTTCATCTCAAATGCTGCTTCAGTAGAAAATTTTTACAACTATCAATAGCTTTTAAAAACTCATTATTGCAAAAATATTCTTACTGGATGATTTTAACTGTTTCTCAAATTATTTGAATAAAATTTTATTCTGATTTAGATATTTTCAATTTATGAAGCAAACAAATTCACTCAAGACAAAAAATTTTCCACGATATCAAGCTCGACGCTATCATTGAAATTGATTGTGCTACTCAAATTTTATTTCAAATGTAGGCTCTTTAGAAGATAATTTTTAGATCTCACGATAATATTAAAAAGCTCATGGTATCAAGCAACCTGTTTCTCAGATTTTGTGAATAAAAATTACTTGCAAATTTCTTTTCCATTTCTTTTCATTTTTGCACATAAAAAATTTTGCTGATCCCCATAAAAGTGAAAAAAATATAAGATGCAAAAAAAAAAAAAAAATGAGCAAAAAAATTTACGCTCCTTGTATTACAATATAAAATTGACAAGAAGAGTGTAATGCTTATCAAATCGTCTAGAGTGCTGAGTAGAATTTTTTAATTTTATTTAATTATAAAAATTACGAAATATAAGCTATTTTGAGATAAAAGATGAATTTTTGTTTAAATTTACATTTAATTATGCATTAAAATTTCAAATATTTAAATGCACAGGGTGTTTCGTAATGATCACCTTTAATACATATACTCTCCAGCTATCACAAGAACTTTTCCGTTCTACTATTATAAGAACACCTGTAAAAGTTACCTTAAGATTAATTTCTAATGGGAAAGAGTTGAACAAATGACATAACTCTCTCCCAGGAATAATTGATTCCCAACTCTATTCAAAGTCACTTTTATACGTAACTACAATATCCATCAGTATACGAGTCTAGTGTCTGTAAAAGCTTTCATTATACTCGGGCAGTACACGTGATGCCCTGTAGAGTTTGAATCATTGCCTAAAGATGTTTCTTCTGATATGGATTGAGACTTTTGGTCCAAAATCATAGTAGACTTATCGTCAACAGTTACTTTACTGTTTTGGATTATAGTGTGCTTCTGAAGTCGCCTCAGTTTTAAGTGTTGGACTCATGTGGACAACGACTCAAACGTGTTGGACTCAAGACGACAACGCTAACAGCCATGTTGTGAGGTCCATCTTAAATTGGTATAGTAGATCAACCGAATAGGGTTGAAATAAGTTTGAATAAAGTTGGACTAGCCTACCCAAAGTCCAGATTGATATCCTAGTGAGAACATTTGCGGGGAGTTGGTTCGTCATATTAAGGGGTGCCACTATTTTTCGAAAGCGTCTTCATTAAGCCCAGTGGAAAAAATACCACAAACGGTCACAGAAGAATATTGATTAAGGTGATTAATATGGTGATAAAAATCGAATCAGAGGTTCTTAATAGGGTTCATATCTGGATACTGGGCTGATAAATTTCTTCGGTCTTTGGTTTACTTCATAGTCGCTACAGCAATATACTGTAAACTTTGCAACATGGCAGCATGCATTATCTTCCAGTAAGTAACATAGATTCAAACCCATAAAGTTAATAGAAATTAGCTCACTGTCATCCAGAACATTACAGTACATTGCAGAACAGTACAGTAGGTGTCAGCGTTGAACTTACTGTGAATTTGAATCAGAAGAATAATACCCAAGAAGAATACACTCCAAGAAGAATACCCCTAACGATAATTTCACCTCGACTGATAAGCATATGTGCCCAAATATTTCTTCATAGTAAGTGTATTTAGAATACTTGTTAAAAAATTAATTAAACATGCACACATTATGGGTCACATTTTTATTTAAATAAGGATTAATTAAAACCAAATGAAGGAAACGGAGCTGAAAATATGAAAACTTGTTTGATTACAGGAGAAAACAGGAAGGAGTTTAAAGGTCAATATTAGAAACATCTAAAAATTTAATTATGCATTCAAACTTTGGATGAACTAAATTTTGGGTTTTTGCTCCCACCTTCCTCAGTAGTAATTTGTTAGATTTTTATAGTTTTTCCTTTCCTAAATATTAGTTTGAGATCCCCATCATGCATAAATTTTTAACTTATTTTTAAAAAAGCTTTTTAATCATTCATTTCTAAAGACACGTATCAAGAGCGTCATTTATAAACATTCATGAATAATGCTTCATCCATTTATATATA
>NC_092211.1:15450056-15496580 GCF_043381705.1 Parasteatoda tepidariorum
TCTTATGTTTACAAACCATTACTTAACTCTTTAAGAACCACCAATAGTTTCCTATATCATTTATATTATGTAACATGTGCATTATTTCATTTGTCACCTTTCAAAGCATAAATTGAAATTTTTAACCCCTTAAAGTTAAGAGTTTAACCCTTTAGGTCTCTGCTCATTATTATTCTTACTCCTAAAATATCACTTCCATTTCGATCAATAAAAAAATATATCCCAACTATGATAATATGTATAATTATCATAGAAAATAACTATGAAATATGTATAATTATCATAGAAAATAGTAATAAAACTATGTTATAGTTGAATTTATAAACTGTTACAATTGACCCCGTAAGTGGGGACAATTGTAACAAGTGCACGACTGTCAAAAATTGTTAATAACTAATATAATAACATTTAAAATAAGGTATTTATTTTTTTTCTAGTAGAGGATAGTCTACTTTACTCGTCTGTCAATTAATACTTATGATATATTGGATTTTTTGTTAGTTAAAAATAGTTAAGTAAAAAATTTTACAATTGACTCCACTCTCCCCTACTGATTTTTTTTTAAATATAGGAGATGGCTTAGATTAAACAATGTTATTATGTAAGTACGTGTCGGAAAAATGCATGAGAATTTACTAGAAATCATTTATCAGGAGTTACCTGTATATTTACAGAGAATCGAAAACAAAGAGTTTCTCGAAAAAAGCAGAAAAATATGCAGTTATTTTACAGAGACAGAAAGTAAATAAAATTTCCGAAATTACTATTCTGCTCTTAAACATGGAGCCTTTTCTGAATATGAAACTTTATATTACATTAGAGGGGAATCTGAACTTCTGAAAAAGACTGGAGAAAGTGAAAATCGTTTAAGACAGCCTGCTTTTAGCACGGCGTAACGAGCCCCAGTTGAAGCTGTGGCAGGGGAAGACTCTATCCACCATGTTCATGGGCAGCTACTTAAGAAATAAATAAGCTGAAGAAATAAATAAAGATGCATCAAAGTATCTGAATATATTCCTTTTAGAAAAGTGTCAAGAGAAAAACTGGTATTTTCATAATGAGAATTTCTTTTATAGGCATTTGAATAAGAGCCTTTAATCTGAAAGAAATACCATTGTCATTAGTCTGGAGCAGTGGTGATGACTATGGTTACGAGGTTTAACCATTTCAAGTAGGGGGGTGCGGTTAATATTGAAGACATGTTTTTAGCTCGGGTTGGCGAGAGAGAAAAAGGAATCAAGAAAGAGAGAAGGCCCCTCTTTGAAAGGCATTATTCTTTGTTTTGATAGCAGCAGACGGCCTTCGACTTGTTGTGAGGGGAGTTCTTTCTGTAGACAAGCATACGTAATTTTACAGAGATTCCCGCAGAAAATCTGTTCCCTGACTTTTTTTTTTTTTTTTTGACAGAAGTTTTTTAATGTATTTTTTTAGACTAAGTATTCTCTCGTGCAAGCTTAGGATTAAATATACGGCTATATGGGTGTCTGTGGATCACCAATAATTGCTTTTTTTTGCCATTCGATCCAGAGTCATCAATCTAGGAATTCATAGCCAGTCATACTTACCGCGACATCACAACCATCAAGTCATCGCGCTGGAGGTAATGAAGGCGAACAAACTCATGGATCTAACCTGATTCAGTTTAAAAGGTTAAGACAGGAGGAAAAACCACCAAGTAACCTTTATGTATATATTCTGGATTTCTAATTCCTCACTAACGTCGAGCATTCAATATTTGAAACTTCGTAATATAATGAAAATTAAACTTCATTGTGATTATATCAACAGTTGAAATTCTTTTAATGAGTGGATTCAATGCTTTGGATAGTTCACCTATAAGATCCAGAAAGAGAAATTCATTTGGGAAAAGAGAAATTCGTCTGTTGACATCAAAAGATAAGAAAACCTATTAATAGAGCAGTGGGAAATGCATAGAATGAGAAGGCTTGAATAATTTTGATCTTTAAAAAAAAACATCTGTACAATGTCCCCCTCAAAACTAGCGTAGCACAGAAGATCAGATGGACTAAACTGATTTAATTGAGCTCTGAAATTAATTTAAACTAGTTAAATCAAGACATCAGTAATAGATGACTTGCTTCATAAGTTTTAAGAACTAAGCGTATACATAGCGTATTTAAGACGTACCAGTTTGGCGATATAATCGCAATTAATGGAAAATATAGTGCTGATATTATGCTTCACTTTGAATTCGAATTCTGAGAGGACAGAACTAATGATTTAAGTCAAATAAATGATATTGATATTGCTAAGCTAATAACTAAAAATATTGCGTAGATAACTAACAATGTTAAGCAAATAATTGTTAAGGATTCGCTAATAACTGACAAAGCAAACTAATAAATGAAAATAACATTCTAATAAATAATAATGATAGAATAATAATTGGTAATGTTAATCTAATAGCTGACAATGAAAAGCTAATAATTGACAACTGCAGACTGATAATTGCAAAAAGTAATCAAATCACATATACTCTAAAGACAGTATCCTGATTTCAGAGGCAAAAATGTTTCATCTAAATTTAAAAGGGGGACACTGCGTCTGTAAAATTTAAAGACGCATCCTGCCTCTTATTTTCTCACGTGAACCGCTTATTAAAACTTATATTTCAGAGGTACATGGCACATGTTACTCTAATTTTTCTTACCTTTGTACCTTTTAATGATACATATATTTAAGAGATACTGTGTCTTACACATTTACATATACTTCGTACCTTTTTCATGTTCAACTGCACTGGCTAGCAATGGACAAAGCTTAGTTTAACAACTATAAATAAATGTTAACTCTCAAGTTATAAGATGGCATATAATTCTCGAGAGTTGTTTCATATGCTAAACGATCTTAATAATGATGATGAAATACGACGTAAATTTAATGTCAGCTTTAAAGGGCATTATTTACCTAAACCACGTAGTATGATTTCAAAACTCCAACTTCAATTTCAATGTTTTGAACATAAGATTTGCAATCACGAGATATAATAAATAAATTTTCTTTCTAAATCATGGATCCATATTCTAACGATAAGTAGTGGAGTGAAAACGGCTGTTGGTAGCGAATTCCCGTAATGCAGTGTGGGAAAGCGATGTGTATGTACTGAAACGCATGTGTACCTCGCATACCTCTGAAAAGGAGCATCACTGTTTTAAAGGCACAAAAAACCGGTAATTATTTTTGTGCCTTTCAATCGATAAAAACCTTTTTGTACCTTTGATTTTCGTGGTACATTCTATATGCAAGAGGTACATAGCCCATATAACTCTTATATGAAAAAAATAAATGGTACTATGTGTCTGTGTTTTTTATTTAAATCGTACTATTTTTAGAGTGTACAGTAAAAAACTAATAAATGAATTCGTCAGTTCCGAGTTCATTTGAGTTCATCCCTTAGCCCAAGTCAGGTTGAAACTGTTTTAGCTCAGTGATCCAGTGGTATTTACGCTTGCCGATGGTTTGGTCACTTGCTATTTAATACACGCATTTTATCTGCATGTAAACACAAAACAATTACTTCTGTTATATCCTTAGTCGATATTAATCTCCAAGAAGCATTCTATTATTTTTCATTAAATTAGGTATTGATAAGCCTGTATTTAAATCTGATTGAACATCTCTTGAATACTAATATTTTCAAACCAGCTGAGCAAGTATGCAAAAATTTTTTATCATTTCAAATGTCTGCATGAAACGTTTTAGCAAAAATTTTTAAATATCATACTTTCTAGATACTTAATAATACGTTTCTATATTAAATTTGTGTCCCACCGTGTGCAATGCTCGTTAATTTAATCGAGAATTAGAACATTATGACAGTAAGTTATATAAGGACATACTTGAAAATATGATACTCGTTATTGAAATAACTTTATAAAAAAGTACTTTGAGGACGTTATTTACCTTTTATGGTCTGAAATTTTTCCCAATCCTTTTCAAGTACAAACGATTTCTAAGGAAAGAAATAGTCAGCAGTGTTCTTAGAACACACTTATAACCTGAACCCAAATCTTAAACACTATCTGCCTATTATCTTTATTACCTGGAGGTGGGCAGTTTTCAATAATTCCATCTTTAATTTCTTGAGAAACACAAAGAGTTTGAGTTAGATCTCCGTTAAGGCTTAAACTCGAATGTATCAATAAAAAGATTCATGAAGTTGCTTTATTTTTTTGGTCCCCCCCCCAAAAAAAATGCCTAAAAAACTAACAACCTATAACCTTTTTTCGGCCCACAAGAATCACTGCTCACCTAAGAAATAATGTGCGTCATCAAGTAAAAAGAAGCAGGAGATGCAGAACGAATAAATGAAGAGGGAGTAGAGCAAGATTCCTTTTGAGATCATGCTAATGTAAAAGAATTTGGTAATACTTTGTTCAAGGATACAAGGGCCTAATATTCAAGGGTTCTAAAATTCAAGGACCTGTTGAAGTTAGCCTGTTTGACCTAGAAACTGTCTGATTTAATCAAAATATTAACTATTCGTGTGCAATATATTGTCCCTAAAAAATTATAGATGTACTAAGCTTTTTTTATAAAAGATTTTTTTTTCTAGAAAAAGACATATTATCTGTTCTTACCCTATTGGAGGAGTAAGACCGGGTTCGCATGTTAACCCTATGGGAAATTTAAGAATACTAGAATTTCCGTGAAAATGTAGCAGGCATTTCTACTTTATACGACAGTTTTAGAAAATTTTGCGTGTAATTTACATGTGATGTAGTAAAGGCGGTACTTAAGGAAGGGGATGGGGGACCAGAACGTGCGCAAGGTAGGGGATAGGGCACGGACTGCTGAAGGTCTACGAAAAATATCATGTTAATTAGTTTTTTCAAAGAATATTGCAGGTAATTAAGCGTTCTACAAATTGAAAATAAAGCTTTTTGTGCTTTGAGGAAGGGTCCCGCGATAAAATTTGTCTCGGATGTAAAACCTCCACTGCAATGCAGCTTTTGTGGGCCCAGCATAGACACACATCAAGGGGGTAGCGACAAAACCGGGTAGTAACCGGTCTAATGCCGAAAGAAGTTATCCAAAGATTACAGAACAGTTCTTTTATTGGACTAAATCCTCATTGTTTGTTAAGGTATCAATTTTTAATAAAAGTATAATAATCGGACTAAAAACTGTAATGACTAATAAAAATAATCATTTAGCAAAAGAAGAACATTAGAGAGTTGACATACACTGAATTTTCATTCTAAAATTATGATAAAATTACCGGCAGCAGTCTGTCCATCCAATTAACGGTAACGTTTATTGTAAAGCACTTACGGTTAATTGGAGGGACAGACTGTTGACCGACATTTTTACCCTTAACAGTTTTAAAGCCGTTTACAACAAATATCGTTAAAAAATGATGAATACAAAACTATACGATTTTTAAAACCATTTACAACTAGCATGGTTCCAAAACTGCATAAAAGAACTTTAACACGACATTAGAGACAGTTTATGGTATGTGTGAATGAGATTCTGGTTTTTTAACAATCCGGAGTCACAAATTGGGGAGGGCAGGACACTGAAAACTCTTCATCTGTTGATGGGAATGGAGGAAATATTGTTCAATGATGGGGCTCGAGCCCCCCCCCCCCCCGATATGTCGATCATGAGATTGAAAGATTATCCCTCTCGGTTATGATATCTTCAAGGAACTAAGTAGCTTCATTAGATAGGCCTAATTGGTGCTATAAAATTCAGGTTGTTTAACCGTATTAGGTGAAAGCAGTTAATAAACGGTTTTTCTCACAATTTACAATTTGAAAACCATCTTTTTATGGTTATTTGACTGTTTTGTTTGAATATGGTAAAATAACAATTAAATAGAAAGTTATTTAACATATTTTTCTGAGAAATTTCTAACAGTGTAATAAAATAAGCTTATTTATAAAATAAAAAAAAAATGAAAAAATAATTTAAAAAAAAAAAGAAAACACGCTATTATTATACATCCTTTTTCTTGACTTGTAAAGTGTAATTCAGAGTTTGTCAGCTAGAAAACAGAAATAATTTTGACACAATTGAAGTATGCGGTCTCAGTCCATTTTTTCCCATGTATCTTACGATAATTAAAAAAAGCGGCAATATGCAAATAATACATTCATTTTCCTATGCACTAAGTTAACAGGTTAAGTGCTCAGTATCTTTAAATTGCACAATACATTTAAGATTATTGCAATAAGCCTATATTCTTTTGGGCTAATTAGAAAGTGTGTTAATTATTCGATCAGACTGAACTTGCGTGGTTCTATTTTAATCAATTAGGCATGCTTAAATTATAGGTTTATACTTTAATAAGATATGCTTACTATATCCCTCTCTACTCTAGACATATTGCTAACTGCTTGAAATGAATCAAGCTAATTGAGTAAGGAATCAAACTTACTACACGATAAAAAAAAAAAATTAGCTCATTGCTGTATAAGCCAAAAAGTTGTTAGCTTTATTATTTTATTTTATAACCGTCGTTGAGAGAGAAAGAACATCTGACCCAATTGAGGATTTACGACTATTAATGTTCAACTCCAAAGCCTTGTAATTTTGAACGCAATCCTGAACACAAGGGAACTCCTGCATCAAGTATTGGAAGTTTGCCTTCGTGGAGGACTCTTTTTATGAAACTAACCCACATTTGCATGACATGGAGAGGAAAACCTCCCACGTTTAGCCTGACGGCCAGGGAACTCTAACCCATGATACGTTTACCACTGAGGATATTTTACGTCAGCACTGTGGTGCTGACGTGCAAGCCATATGTGGAATTCGTATCGACCAGCCATCGCTGGGATTCGAACACGGTTCCCATCATTGGAGGGCGAATGCTCTATCCCCTGAGCCATCACGGCTCTGTTCGGTTTATTATTTTATTTTATAACCGTCGTTGAACAGCCAACCCAATTTTTTGGTTTACAACTAATAATGTTCAACTACGCAGTCTTGTAATTTTGAACCCAATCCAGAAGACGAAGGAACTCCTGCATCAAATATTGGGAGAAATTTGGTGCTAACCGGCATTTGCGTTGCACGGAGAGGAGGAAAACGAGAACCTCCCAACGGTTAGCCTGAAGGCAAAGGGACTCTAACACATGATCTGTCTACCACTGAGGATATTTCACGTCAGTCCACGATATCTTGATATCTCTTGCTGCGTTGTAAAATGGCGGGGACTGTTTGCAAGGAGCCGGACTATGCAATATCCAGAGACGTATACATGGTGAAATGGCTTGAACAACCATAGGATTTATCCGAATAAATGTAAATCTTCAAAATTAAATTTTAAATATTATATAAAAGCAGGGCTCTATGAAAATAATGATTTAAAAATTTAATTAAATTATATATATGTACAAAGAAATAAATAGAGCAAACATGAATTTCACTGGCTTTAGATCAACGCATACAAATTCTTAAAAATAGATTATTATTTCTTAAATACAAAATGTTAAGTAAGTATATTTCGGGTACGGTTAAAGTATGTTTCTTTATACTTACAAGATGGAAAAAGGTTAGAAATCACCAAATGCTTACGTAATATTTGAACAGCTGTCATTTATCAAATTCTTGGAATCTCAAATTTAATTTTTTCTTCCTAATTCAGTTATTTTTGAAATTAAATATTTCAAAAATAAGATATGTTATATAAAATATTTCAAGAGTAAAATATTTTTTACTGATTAAGGAAATTTGCTCTTTTACCTAAGTTATTGCTGAGATATTCCTCCGTGTGAATATGAATAATAAACGAATAGAAAACCTTTTAAGGAGTACCTTTTAAGTACCTAAGGAGTTATCTAAGTCAAGGAGTACCTTTTTTTTAGTACCTTTTAAAGAGTTCATAATCAGCGCGATAATAGAAAATTGTCCCGTTTTAGGTGGCCATTGCATTGTTATTAATAATCGAGGGCTGTTATTATAAAGTAAAGTATTCCCGCAACAGCCCGTTGTGGATCAGGGGAGGCTAATGGAGGTTAAGGTTCTACAATTTCATGACCAGCGCTTTATTGGGACAATGGTGTCAGCATGGTACACAGGCCACCTTTACTTCCCAATCAAGACGGCACCCATCGATCTGAAGAGGGGTAGACTTTGAACCGCCATTGGGAATCGAACCCCAGTTCATCAAAATGGCAGTTCAGAGCCTTAACCACTGAGCCATCGTGGCTCTGTTTTTAGAATAACAACGTCCAAATAGGATATATAAGGAAAAAATATAACTTTAAGAATACTAAACTATTGTATATCGGGTGATACTACTTAACTATTTATCATTGTAGGGAATATTGGGCAATGATACTTAACTTTTGAACATCAATGGGAATAGCGGGTGAAATTAAAAGTGGAATGCACACTTAACCTTAAAAAAAAGAAGAAAAAACATCAGTGCACGGTATGATATTTTCCTTATGTTATTATCTATCCTTAATCTATTGTTTGAAAAAAAAAAGAACAATATTGTTTTATTAAAATAAACAACAAACAAACTGAATAACAAAAAAATATATTTTAATGTAAAACATTATGATGCATCATAATTGGAGGGCAACATATATTTTAAAATATTTTTTTTTTTGAAGCCAAATATCATGAAATATCACCAAATATCGAACTACGGCAGCAAACGGGAATGATTCCACCGTCAGAAGTAAGCAGTTTTCGTCTACCACTATACAACTTGGAAAGCATGAATCAGGACAACACCGGAAATTTGTGCTTAAAATGATTAAAGACTTCAGTTTTCAACAAAATCATGATCTAAATTCAAATTCTTATTTTAAAAAAATTTCCTTTTGCTTCCCTTGTAATATTGTTTTAAATGAAAAGAACTGGTTTTGTACTCTCACTTCATCCTAAAGTGATCCATTAAATTTTGCCACCCAAAAATCATAGAGTTCTATAAAAAAAATATGCTATTGCATATTTTTTGTGAAAATTAGATACAATCAATTACTAATCACCATGTATGACGACATAAAAAATAATAATAGTAACTTCTTGTTCTTTATGGCATTTAGAATATTAATTTCTAGCTTGTGTTGACTAAGGCAAAGAAAATATTAATAAAGGGGTAGACAGAATGTCGAAAAGGTTCTAATTAACTGAAGTTCATCGACCTTCGTTAATGGAACGAGTTGATGTTGAAAGACAGCTCTTTTGGAGTTGCCGACGCTTGTGCTAAGCTGACATGCGATCTTTCTATGAAAACAATTCAACGATAAAAATAACCAATATCATGATCATTTTTAGGATGTTTAAATAATTTTTGTTGAGTGAATGTGGTTATACACTGTATCGTTCGTTTAGATACAAAATAACAACGGGAGGAATGATTATTATTTTAATTGAGAATAATGTAAGTCCACTAATAATGCCCAAATAAGATGCAAATTAATATCGTTTTGATATAAATTCAACGACATTACAATGAAAAGTTAAGAGTCAAGAATTTTCATTACATATTTAAGTTATCATAACCATCTTTCTTTTCACAGTAGCAATAATAATGAACATAAACACAAGAAATCAAGCATGGGGGGGGGCTTAAATCCCTCCATTTCCATCTAGAGGGGGCTCAAATCCCTCATTCATTGCGCCTAAGCTTGTATATTTAAAATATGTTACAAGCCTTAACACGAATCAGCATTTTTCTTCGAACTGAATAATACAGTTACCAAGTGAAAAATAAAAAATATAAATAATGATAAAAAAAGAAGAAAAAAAACAAAATATCTGAATAACTTTTAATCTAATTATTGGAATTTTATATACTTATAGGCAGTCTAAAAGTTTCAAGAGATAGATATTAATGCTTATAATTAAAATAGTCGATATTTGAAGCTACTAAATGAGATACAAAACATATTTTCTTCAAGAAAAGAAACTTTATTTTTTACATATTTTTATTAGTTTCTTTGAAATAAAACTTTTTTTTTAAAAAATTATTATATATTTTAATTTTCATATTTTGAGAACTATTTCACATCAATTTTATTTAATTTTTAAAATTTGTCCAATGAGAATGCATGGAATTAAATAAATTAAAAATAAATAATTTATGAAGGATTCTGTATTAATCATTAATAATTAATTAACTTTTTTAAATCTCCAATTTCTACCTGAATTAAGTCACCATTGTTTTGAGGGTCTAACTTTATACGTTACATTTTATTTTGCTGTGCAAAAATTATTTGACTTGGCAACTTAAAACTATGGTGATTCACATAAAAATGCTCTGAGATTACAATGAATTAAAAAAAAGTTAATGTTTTGTAATTAATTCGAGAACTATCAACTGTTAAATTTATAGTAAAAAAAAATTTTTTTTTTAAAAACTCAGGGGTCACTTTGCATCCCAGGGATACAAAACTATTCAGTTGGGTCGAAGTTTAAAGAACTGAAAAGGCCATTTTTATTTGTAAACGCTTAAAAACGTTAAAAAAAAAAAAAAAAATCACGTAACATAATTTTGTTTTGTTCAAATTTTATTGCATTTCGTTATTGGTTGTTTCTTTAAAAAAAATTTCCTCGCTTTTTGCTTTGAACACTGACCATTTCTTCATTGAAAAGGGAAATAGAAATTTCGTTAAGGTTTATCACAGCTGTTAGTTTTGAATTAATTTAACCGAATAAAAGCACTGAACAAACCCGCTTTGCCAAACTATAATAGAGATTTTTATAATTAAATTATCTCAAAAAATGAGTTTTTTTTTTCTTAGAAAAATAGTAAAAACTGAATTTTAAGCAAAAGATAAATATTTTTTCCTTTAATATTAAGGTTTTTACAGATCAATTCATACATGTATTGACTAATTTCAAAAAATTCTTGTAGTTGCTAAATCATCAGGCAAAATAAGTACTATTTATAAATTTTCGTCATAAATTATAAGTCCATTTTTTTTCGAAAATTGCAAACAATTTCATTCAAGTACAAAACTTGTACATTTTTTTTAAATTGACAACATAAATTGTTTTTAACATAAGCTGTCACAAATAATGAAAAATTATAGTATTCCGACAGTTCAAAGATGAGTATGTCTTAATATTTGTCTTAGAGTTAGATGCAAGGTAACATAAAAAATTTCATAAATGTGAGCGATTTTATCTAAATTGTAGGCTTGTTAATTTCACTTGATGAGTACTATCCAAAGACAACTTTGCTTCCTTATTTACATTATAATTTTCGAAGATGGATTTAAAATTATGAAAAATTGGGAGGCAAGCGTCAATAAGTCATTGGAAACCAAAACAAATTTGTTTTTTAATAAAATTTCAGTTTTACAGCCGGAAACAAAGATAACCTCGAAGTGTTTATGGATTCCAATGCAGAACTTTTTTTAAGCAACTGTATTTTTCTCTTTGTAAAATTTTAGAATTATTATTAGTAACATGGTTTTCAAATATTACTCGTGCATGTTTATGGAGAGTTTAAATTACTCTCCTGATTGTCAGCTAACTTATCGAAAAGCTCAAAACTCTTGATGAAGAATACTTTTCCAAAATAAATACTTTTGTTCCTGACAGAGAAACTTTTGACAGAAATGAAATTTAATGTCTTTTAGAAGAATTGCTTAATTCATACCTCGTTTCCGGCATAAGCTGTGAAAAACAAAACTTTCTTTTACATACTTAAATAATGTTGCTAAACATATTTGAAACATTTTTCTACCAAATATTTTTTTTTCATTGCGTAAAAAAGAAAAAAACAATTTGCAGTCACTAATCTGCGTCGGGTCATGGATGATGACCATCTCATCCTTTTCCGAGCTCGTGCGGGCCACTCCTGGCCAGCCAGGGCCCAATAGCATAGGCTATCGCTACCGCTGCTTCTCTTTTTCTTTGTGTGTTCTTTCTTCTCAAAATGCTAACAAAATATTTACCAAGTTACAAAAAAAAAAAAAAAAAAAAAAAAAAAAAAAAAAAAAAAAAAAACGTAATAAAAGAGGATGAAAAAGAAGAAAATATCTTGTTACCTATAACAATTATTTCTCGTAAAAAAGTCCATTTTTAGCCAATGAGATAGATAGATATAGATATATAATACAGTGCTATCAAAATATGTATTAATGTGTTTTAAAATCAATGCAGTAAACAGTTTGGTGTTATGGCAATAATTTAGATAATCTATTACTTGATATTGGTTTGAAAATATACAGAACAGGCAAAGAAAATAAAAAATACGTGGTTAATGCAAATATAAGTATAATAAGGAGTTTTTTTCCGATCTGTACAAGTCTTGTACATATATACAAATATACTGCATAAGCAAATTTTCTAGTCTTCCCTCGTTTCTTTAAAAAGTTTGATATCTATATTATGTAGCTTAATATCGTGATTTAAGTTTAGTAATTTATACAGTTAAAGTATATATAAACAGTGTTATTTATAAAACAGTATTTTAAAATTGTGTAACATTTAATTACGCGTTTGAGTTTGGTTTGAACTAAAAAGAGATCAAACAAATTTTAACTTCAAAAAAAAAATGATAGAAAGAATATTACATTACATTACAAAATCGCTATTTAAAATTCTATTAAAATAAATAAATAAAAAGTATTTTTCAGAAGAAAATAATCGAAGAAAGCTCATGGTAATAATATTTTTATTTCATAATCTCGTCAAAATTAGTAATGATTATATTTATGAACTTAATACTTTTAATTTGAATGATGGAAATTTTTATTTTAGTAATTCATTTAAACAAAAAAAAAATTCTTATTGCGTTAGTTCCAATTCACATTGTTTTTATGATGCATTTCTTTTAAATATTAAAAAGAATATTTTGAAAGAAAACTACCGAAAAGAAAGAGAACTAATAAAAATTACTCATTTGGAAATCAATTAAAACTGCAATACATGTGCTGCCATCTATAGGAACGTTAGCTCTTTATTGTTTTGAAAATTATTATTGATTTGCTTTTCCCTTTTATATACTTATAGGCAGTNCAATGATACTTGTGTTGGCTCGACTATGTGACTTTTATTTTTTTTAAACTTATATCTTCATTCTGTTGGTGTAATTAAGAGCATTGAGTTTTTGTATTGATTTTGAAATATTTGAATTTTAGTATTGATTTTGAAATATTTGAATTTTAATATTGATTTTGAAGTATTTGAATTTTAGTATTGATTTTAAAATATTTATTACTAGTATGTATTTTTTTAAACTATACCAAATTGTGCTTAATTTTTATTCTTATGAAATACATTACATAATGTACCATACAAAAATCAAACACTAAGCATCAGAAATATTTTTTGTAGCATTTAACGTAATGTCAAAGGTAAAGAATGGAGAAGTTATTCGAAAACATAAGTTTAATTCGGAATTTTTATTTTAAATATTTTAACTATAAAGAAAGAATATATTTTCAATGAAGAAATTCCGTATATTTAAATGTAAATTAAATATACGAAATAGTAAATTACGAAATACTAAGTTAATATATTTAAATGAGAAATGTTTGTTTCTGTCGGACAATATGGAACTCAATTGATTTTTGGCATTGAATTTGCACTTAAATTGTTGAAACTTCTTAAGATGCTTTTTTCAAACGTTACTTGGAGAATTTCTGCAGGTATATGGCATTCACTTTACGTATATAACTATTATAGTTATAAGTAGTCATTCATTTATAGAAAAAATATGCTGTAATAACTTGGAAAGTCGCTCTATAAAGAAGTTTTGACTCTCTATGGGAAATGATCACTAGGGGGAGTCACATTTAAAATCATGAGATTGGCCTTATAATTGTTATCTGGAGTTGTTTGTGTTAAATTAAAGTATATTATTTTGCAACCATTTTTGAACACCCGACACAATTTAGTTGAACACGACAGCTTATGTTCAGGACGACGGAGTTGAACACGACAGCTTATTTTCAACTCCGTAGCCTTGTAATTTTGAACCCAATTCAGAGGACAAAATGTGGGAGAAATTTGCGTGGGGGGACTTTTTGATTAAACTATCACGCATTTGCGTTGTATGGAGGGAAAAACCACAAAAACCTCCCATGATTAGCCTGACGGCAAGGGGACTGTTACCCATGATTCTACCACTGAGGATATTTTACGTCAGCACTGTGGTCGGTGCGAGCCGGAGGCGGTTGATCAAATACCGAAATATTGATCAAATAAATTCCTTATTTCCTTATAGAAAACGAGGTAACAGGGCAAGCTCTAAATTCAATTAAATGTAAAATTTCGCAAGAAATCTGAAAAACTTGAAAAGTTACAATAAACAAGTTATTTTGAATACTCCAGAAATATAATAAATGTTGAACTTCAGATATTAGGAACTCTTTATATTGTACAATTGTACAATGTTATTTCTATTGTACGAAAACGATGAACCATTTTAAGTTTGTAAAGTTCCGGGTTTTTGATTCCTGGGGAAAATCTATATATTGGAACCATATATTGGATTCTCATAGCCATATATTTGAACGAAACCGCAATGTTCGATAATTTTGCAATCAAAATAGATTAGAGAGGTCGGGGGGGGGGAGGCTGCCCCAGGTATCCAATCTTAAGGACACTGACATTACTATTTTTGTTATGAACTTCATAATTATAAAGGTATTGCTACATTTATTATGAAATTAATATTTAATCGCTAAATATTTTGTTCAATCAAAATACATTACGAAAAATAAATTTTAATTTTTAGAGAAATTTAAAAATGAAATTTATTAATTAATTTAAAATTATGACTAAAATGTTTTTTTTTTCATCTAGAAAAAATTTAATAACATTATTCAAAAAAAGAAGTTCATTTAATTTTTTACCTCAGAACAATTTCCCTCTGCATACATAAAAAGGACTGAAAATATTTCATCAAGTAACTTTTTCATTAGAACATAATTTTTTCCCCCCATTCGCAGCGATTAAACTCCTCTTTCAAACCAAAGATTTCCCCTCGGACTCCCTAACACCACTGCATGTCGCGGTTACAAATTTTGCTTAAAACAGATCCATAGCCTAAATTTCTATTCAGGGTGGCACCCTCTCTTTGCTTGTGGTGGTCACTCTACCGTAAATACGGTGACATCAGATATATTTTAACTGGTAACTTTTTGATTAAGATTTATTTCATGCATTTGATACATCATCGATATTTGTTTATTAAATATTAGTATAATAATATATAATTAAATTTGCATTTCATATTAACTAGTATAAATATTAACTTTATTAGATAAGAGTTAATTTTTTAAAATTCCTTATGAATCTTCTAAAATCTTCTATTGAGGCAAACGACACTGTTAGGTGGGACTCAGCCCTACCAGTCCCTTCCGCTGCGAGCCTTGTTTAAAAAGTAAAAAAGAAATTTTCAATTATTTCTTGGAATTGAACGAAATAATTCAAATCTAGGCTACATCAAAATTTTTTCTCCATTGTTTACCATTTAAGTAAAAATAATAAAAAGAATAAATAAATAAAATATAAATGACAAAAAGTAAATAAAACACAAATTAAAAAATGAAATATAAATCAGAAAATAAAATATAAATGAAAATAAATAAATTAATTAAAATGCATAAATTTATGAATAAAACAGATATCAGATTTTTGCAAACAAAGAAGTAAGGATTTGATATTAAAAAACTGACAAAAGGAACATAAAACAAGATGATAGAATTCTTCGATATTATTTTAGTTTGAAAGTTGTCAATTTTCAATTCTATTAAATTGTAAAATGTTATTGCTGAGCAGGTATTATTGTATTTCAAAGATGACGTTTTCAAAAATAGTTTTGCTACAGAGTTCTATTTTCATAATAAAAAGTTAACAAAAACATAATTTGTTTAATTAAAGAAAGAAGAAAGTGTCTTAAGAGAAGTATCTAAAGCACAAAGTAACATATCATAACAAAATACTAAATCAAAAAGGGGAGTATCAGAAATCTAAAATAATATGATCAAAATTATATATCTCTTATTATTAATAATTGAAGAAATATTTTTTCCCAAATATGATTTTTTTACTTATATTTTGAAGTTTAAAATAAGCAGCAGCTTAATCGGTATAACAATTTTTTTATTGATTTTATTAAAGATAAAATTACATTTGTATGAATATTAATTTATTTCAATACATTCAAATTAATTTATATTAATTATGTGGTTAATGACGCCATTTATAAATCACATATTTAAATTCAGAATGTCAAAATTCCGACATGAACGTCACACTATTAATAATTAAACTTCTTTAGTAATTCTAGGAAAACTTTTACATGGGTTATTTTCATTTGGACACTGTTGCTACAGTTGGATCATCTCTCATAAATTTACTACTAATTATAAATTTGTACATTTACTATAAATTAGTTTAATGCACTGAAATTAGTTGAAACATTAATAAAATTGCGAAGAAGAAAACAGCATTATAATATGATCAATTTAATACTTTATCTAAAAAATTTCTTACCTGTAGTTTCTCTAAGTAGTTTCTTACTTTAAATAAAGAAATTAAATTGGGTCACTTTTTGAAGGAGGAGTGGCTTGTTTACATCCACTGCTCATTTGTTTACACTAAGACACTGAATATTACTTATTCCTGCATCGTAATTAGGCGGAACACGTTTTGAAGGAGGAGCTACAGTTTCTAAACCAATCAGAACGAAGAACCCAAGGCGAAAGATTTCTGATAGAGTTTGACTGACAGGAGGGCGCCACTGTAGATTATTAGTGTGTTTGAATTCAAGACTGACGAGAAATAGTGAGCATTTTCAAAAATTGTTGAATCCAATTTCGTATTGCTATTATTTAATATTTTCGATAAAAATATTTTCATTTTGAAAATAAAGTTAAAATTCTTATTTTGCAAAAGATGCAAATACTTGAAAAGGATTTGATTATTCTAAATTAATTACAAAGTTCTTAATAAGTATTCAAAGTTCTTAATAAGAATATAAGAAATGAAAAAAATTTCTCTCAGAATATTTAAAATAATTTTTTAAAGTTTATTATTTTCCTGCGCAATTTTCATAAATTTAATTAATTAATCCACAATCATGGAGATGAGAACAACAACAACACTATATTTTTATGATATCTACCAAATTAAATAATCAAAAGATTTTCATTACTACTATTTAGGCGTTCTTAATGTACTTTATAACGTTTAATTTAATAAATATTTATCAAATTTGAAATACAGAACAAAATTTTTAAGTAATTATAAATATATTTATAAAAAGTCGAAGAATCTTTGAAAAGTATTCGAATATTTAGAATTCAAAGAATATTTGAAGAATAATGGAAAAATATTCAAATAGAAATTCAATGTAATGTTAATTAAAATTTTTGATATACTGTGTTTTGATATTTACAGTATTATTTGTAAAATTTCAATTACTAATTGCTTTTCATTAAGAATTGCTATACGATGTTTAAAACGATTATTTCATTTCCTTTAAAATTAAAGAGTTGCTTTGATTAAATTTCTTTTAAAAATATCCTTTCATCTCATTACGTTTCGTATGAAATTTTAATGTGAAAGCGTATACGTTGCCGATTTAAAAATGAATGAGCATTACAATTTATTTAAAAACAATAATGTTTCTCTTAAATCTTTCAGTTTTGTTAATTTAGTTACAAAATGCAGTAAATTTAACGCTAAGTTACAAGAGATTCGTTAAATTTTAACGCTAAGCATATATGAGAAAAATATTTTTTTAAGTCTCATAGTTTCTAAAATTAAGTTTCATAGTTTCAACATTAGTCACATTAAGTCTCATAGTTTCAAAATTAAAGTTTTAATTTTATTTTACTTAGTGCAGCATAGATTATAATAATAAAAAAAGCGCAATGTTATTAATTAATAATTATTTTAAAAAATTTCATAGAAATTAATCTAAATTGTAAAAATAATTTGGGATTTTAATATTTTATTGTAAGTTTCAAATTAAGTATAATATGATGCAACCTTACTAACATTCAATAAAAAATTTCAAAAAAAAATAAATAAATAAAAAAAAAAATGGCAAGTGCACTTCTAAAAGGTGTACTATGATGTAAATTTAACAAATTAAAAATAGTCAAATTATATTCCGAAATTGTGTAATTGTACCAAAACTATTTGCTCTTTAGTAAAAATTAAAGCTAATTATTATAATACTCACATTTCATGAAGAGTTGGTCGAAATTTTTGCGATTTTTTTTTCTTTAAAAAATTTTCAAAATGCCATCATAAGAGGTTTATTTTTATTACGTGGTTTTAATAATGACAACATATTTGAATTAAAATTAATTCATGTTTCAAAAGTATGTTTCCATACCCGACCACTAAATATGAAACAGATAAATTAATAGAAGTTTCGTAATACGAGTAGCCATTTCAGATTGGAGCGAATCATAAGTGAACGAAAGTCGATTAGAGAGCTATTAAATTTTATTGGTAACTTTATTTCTGTTTGTATTTTTCCAATGGAGCCTGACGTACATTTATGACCGTTTATCTATGCCTAAACGTTAATAAAACTAATGCGGTACGTCATCATGCCGTAAATAAAATTGATTAAGTAGAGCTCGTGATCGCGTCTTTTTACGACGGTGACAACTCTAATCCTGTCGTGTCATTATGCTTGTAAACGTAAATAATAACAATTTGTGCAGTACAATCTGAATTATCTTCATAACAAAAATATAGGATATACATTATTTTTTTTTAATTCACGAGAAAATCTCTATTTTAAAATACTTTTAAAACTTTTACGCCCTTTAGTTGTAGAATTAAATAAGAACAATTTTTGAGCAATTATGAATAAGAACGATTTTTGAACAATTATGAATTTTTTATCATCCCCGAAAAATAAGAAAATTTCGCAATTCTTTCTGATTGATGAGAAAAAATTCAATACTGTTGTGCCATTTGTGGAAAATGAAATGTATAAATTGATTAATTATTAAATATTGACAATGATAATGTAATAATGTTCATTACTAATAATGTATTCATGATAAGAAAATGCTCATTAATTTTGATAAATAGAAGGGGAAATATATATCTATATGTTTTAATATTTTTGTTGCGTCATTTGATTGTAAATATAATGTGAAACCAAAATAAATGAATTTATATTGAGGTAAAAAATAAATGTTTAGAATTCTCTTAATTAATGTTATTGTAAGTGAAATATTTTTAACTAACAAAAAAAAAATAACTGGGAATTAACTCAATCAACCATCTGAATTAACTAAATTAGCAATAACCTTCAATTTTGTAAGCACAAATTAAAGAAATTAAGAGAGAAGTACATGACAAAATAAGTGCACATTTTTACGACAAAACGTGTACATCTACAATAATCCAATTCTAAAATAATGTTCGAATTGATAAAGACAATTTAATATCTTTATAATATTTCAAAAACAAAATTTTATTTTCTATAATGGGGGAAATTTTTTCTGTGCACATGCATTAAAAAAAAAAATTCAGATTGCATCATAATGTAAATAAAAAGAACTCAAATTTTTAAATGAATAATATATTTATATAATCTTGTTCATTGTTAATTTGAAATTAGAATAACCCTCAACTTTTGATGTTTTTACTTGCATCATTTTGTAATAGAAACAAAGCATGTATTTTTTCTTTGTTTTGTTTAGGAAGGAAAAGAACATATTGTTAGAAAAAGTTAAATTAATGGAGTTTGAAATGATGTTTAATTTAATAACAATGATATCATCTCTTCGGTAATTTTACCTCCTCGTTAAAGTTTAAAGAGATACTATTGTTAATTAAATATTTCTAAAAGAGAAGCGGTATTTTTTTGTTTAATTTGCTGTCAAATATTTAGAAGACAATCGACTTGATTGTGCATGACAATTTACTATAAGTTGACGTGATGGATATGTGTAATCTCTTTAACAATCTCAGATGACTAGAGAACATCAAAATATATTAATATGATGCTTAAGCTTTGAATTAGTTAAACAAAAAATCAACCCTAAGTTTATCTCACATGGTAGAGGCATTATGAAATTCCACTGTTATCTCCTCAATTTTAAGTCAGCACTTATCGCAAGAGTTTACTGTAAATGAGTGCTTTTGTTTATGCACGGATGAAACAGAATATAAATTTTCAAAAGTAAGAGTACAGATTTATTCTGTTTAGTAAAAATACGCATAGGATACTGATAGTGTTTCCGAGTACATACTGTAATAAATCCTGAGTCAAATTACGGTAATCAATGAACCGGTCAGAGAAAATACGGCTCAATTAATCGTAAAATCGATTTTTACTGGAATATGTTATTGAATGAAAAATATACGGTGAATTTCACAATAATAATTACTGTAAAATCATTGAATCACTCTAAAAATATCACTCTAATTAAATAAATATCACTGTAAAAATTACCATGCAGTATTTTACAGTAAAAATGGATTCCATGGTAAAATTAATTTTACGGAGGACCGAACCCAAAGTACAAAATACCGTAATTTGATCCAGAATGTTTTGCAGTGTAATTTATTCTTGTTGCTTTTATTCAGGTAGCTTTTTTTCAAGAAAAATATAGCCTTTCACAAGACTTTGCTTGCTATTCTAAAGAGTAAAGTTAGAACAAAGAAATGTATCGAAGCTTAAAATAACGTTTACAAAAAATTAATTCATAATTATTCCGTAATTTGATCCGGAATATTTTACGGTGAACAAAAATATCATTAAAAAACATTTTCCTATATTTTTTGAAGTGTCATTTAAATGGACAAAAAATTACTAATTGAATTTTGAAAATCTTAACGGATATTTAATGAGGAAAACAGGCTTGAAATAAAGCACAAATCTTTTAGTTGAAGTTAGATTTAAGCCAATTAAAAATGCTTCTTAAAATTTTTATGTTATTAAAGACACATTGTCTTGCTCGTTTCAATTGTTCTAACTAAAAGAACGCAATAAGAAAGCCTCTATAATTAAAGCAACAAATAAATTTGATTTGGCACTTTTAATTAGATTTTTGAGCGTGCCCTATGATTGTTTTCCTAAACCTTATTTAAATTATTATCCGAGAACGTTGAATATGAAACATTAGTTTTCTAAAGAGAATTGTATTTTTTTGGAACCTTATTCATAAATAATAGTAATTATATCTTATAATTAATGAAATATATTTTTTAAATTACGTAAATTTAACAAATAATTAAAATTTTTATTCTTTTTTATTAGTATGAATTGAATTAAAATTTCATATAATCGCTGTTAGTCTTCGTAATTAATATGAATGCGATTAGGTTTACAAAGATTCGTTACCTTAAATTCGTTTAAAATCTCAATTGATTTAAATTTAATATTTTACTTCAAATTTGCCTTCAATAAATCTTTTTGTATTAAAAAACATTATCAAAAAGTATAATTCTGCCGGGGAAAAAATAGTTTCATAATTCTTTTGTAATTTTTTTTGTATAGACAAATGTTTTTTAATATATTATCAATATCATCTTTCGTAATCAATATATCATTCGCAAGATAAATTCTTTCAAATAATGGTGTAAAAATTCTAAATATTTTGAAGGATTGTATTTATTTTTATACAAACAAAATTATTTCATTTTTAAATGATACTATGTGATCAAAATTTTGGAATTCAATGTAATAAATGCATTCATTGTATTGCATGAAATATTACTGATAGTTGAAAAAAATTTTAAATCTTCTAATTATTTTAATATATAAAACGAAAAAATT
Source organism: Parasteatoda tepidariorum (assembly GCF_043381705.1). Classification (NCBI taxonomy): domain Eukaryota; kingdom Metazoa; phylum Arthropoda; class Arachnida; order Araneae; family Theridiidae; genus Parasteatoda; species Parasteatoda tepidariorum. Next base: position 15,471,766 of record NC_092211.1, read on the forward strand.
AAATACGTGATTTATATTACACTAACGAGATTTTGTAATTCAATTTACGAAATATTTTGCTAAGATAAAAGCCTGCAAATGGTTTTGCAAAAATTCTGTTTTTGTTGCTAAAAAAATAAAAGTAAAATTTTTAAATGAATAAATGATATTATATTATGCTATTGAAATTTTGTAATTCAAATAACGGAACGATATAGTAAATAATTGACTCCAAGAAAAAACTATTATACAATAAATTTAATTATGGAACAAATATGAATTAATTTTAATTTACTTCAGAAGTTACAGCAATATTGTTTCAACAGAAAGTTCTACGTAACGAAAATATTTTAAAAAATGCATTAAAATTAAGTGCAATGATTTAAAATGAATTCTTTTTCCACTGGAATAAATCACAAAATAATTTGGGCTTTTTGTTTTAGTCTCTATAACTTGCAAGGAATTTAAATTTGTAATAATTCAATGACAACTAATTCCGTTTAATTAGATAAATAATAGTTTACAAGTTGTTTTTCTTGCAGTTCTGGTGGACCTCTTACTTAATTTAAATTAAATTCAATTTTCTATGATGTTTATAATTTCGACAAATTATTTTACGACAGTCTTTAAGGACATAAAATTATTAGTACTTCATATTTTCATCTGAATTCCAATTTTGTATTAACTAGTGTATGTCATTACTGTAAAATTGATTGTAGCCATTGCTTTAATTTAATTAGATTCAAACAATTATATAATCAATTTCAGATAAATACCAATTTTGTTTTAATTGAAACAAAACTAAATTAAACTAATTCACCACAACATATTAATATTACTTTTTTTCATATGCTGAGCCAATTATAAATCTTAGTTTTCATATATAGTCAATTTTATTTTAACATTATCATGATTACAACAAAATGATTTGTATTATTTGTTTCAGTTTTCATTCATTTTAACAGTTATAACAATAAATTTAATAAAAATAAATTTATATTTTATTAAAAATAGATTTTGCTTCAATTAAAAATAAATTTTGTTTTAATTAAAAATAGATTTTGTTTTAATTAAAAATGATAAAGTAATTTATTTCCTATAAATCCAAAAGTTTAAATTTTTATTTTTGATTTTAAAAAAATGTGTTTTTTAACGGAAACATATCATAAGCAGAGAATAATAAGGATTATTTGCTTCAGTTTCTAAGAATCTAAACAATTATAAATTATTCTTTTCAGTTAACATAAAAACTTGTTAACTAAAGCTTACATAAAATAGTTTGTGGCATTGTTTGGAGTCTTATGAACAACAAATAAACAACTTGAATTGAAAAACCATTTAGACGTTACATTTATTTTAATTGAAACATATGCCACAAAGTGATTTGCACAATTTGCTCAGTTTCTACAAATTTAAACCATAAGTGAAACAGAATAAAATAATTTACTTTTTCCGCTTCGATTTTAATGTATAATAATCTTAAGAAAATTAATTGCTACTTAAACGAGAAATTTATTGTAACTGGAACGCAAATCACAAGGCGGTTTGTATTTGTTCAGTTTATAAATAAGTGTAAATTCAAACAATTATACACTTTCATTTTCAAATAAGACGAATTCGCTTTAACTGAAAATGCACAGCAATTTCAATTATTTATTTCAGCTTTTTCGAAAGCAAGTAATTAAAAACTTTCATTTACAATAGTAAAATTTGTTTTAAATGAAACATCATAAAATAATGTGAGTTAAATAATTTCAGTTCCCATTAAATCAAACAACTAAAAATTTTCATATTCATTTAAAATTTAAATTTAAATGAAAAGTAAATTGTACTATCAATTTCAAGTTCCTATTTCCCTTCACGCTAAAAATTTATTTTAAGTGTAACTCCATAAAATAATTTTTAACTTTTGTTTTCATTCTCATTCATTTAAAAAAAAATACTAACTTTAATTTTATCTAAAAGACCAATTTGTTCTAACCGAAACACCATGAAATATTTTTTTTATTATTTATTTCAATTCACACGAATTTAAACAATTATAATTTAAATTTATAAGTGAAATGTGTTTTGCTTCATTTTCTATGAGTTCAAACAATGTTTTCATTTTAAACAGAAATTAAAATTTATTTTATCTTAATCAAATCATTGCCACTAAGTAATTTACATGATCTGTTCCAGTTTCAAATTTCCTAAACAAGTGCAGCCATTTTCCATGGGAAATCATTCGTAACGGTAAAACAAAACGACACACGGAAGCAGCAGCCAAATGTCAAAAACTGTTTTGAAATACCAAAAACTATATCAGTGTTGAGACGCATTTTCAAAGGAGCTATTTTAAACTGCCATTAGCTACGGAATAGAACAAAAGAATTATCCACTTACCTCTCTGAAAATTATCGTCTGCTGTTGTTGAGAATCGGCCGCCATCTTGGACGTGATGCGCGTCTTCAGTGATATGCAGCGACAACGGAGGTTAAAAGCTCTACTGAAGAAGAATTTTAATGGCCGGCCGCAGTGGCGGAGAGAAGATTGCCCCAGAGTTTGAGAAGTAAGTGACGGGGGTTTAATTATATTTTACGTTCCCGAATTAGGGCTATACTGTTAGTATTCAACGTCGAATCGGAGCTCTTCCATAAAAATAAAAATCGTCTGCATTGGGGGTGGGGGGCGCTGTGATGTCGCTTTTTTGAAGAGGGAAAGAAATGCTTATCTCCAGCCAAAGAATTTATCTTCTACTCAGAATTGAGGGGCCGGAATTAGGGTTTTAATGCACTGAAACACATGAAGCTAAACGCTTGTCTGTCTATTTTATCTTTGTTTCAATTTAAGGAAATTGATAGCATGAAAAAACCACGTTATGTTCAGCATCTCTTAGTCTTGATATATATATCAAAAATTATTAAGAATTTTATCGTAATCAAATAGCTTCTAAACATTGAGCTTTTAATTAACGAATAAAAGTGATGCTTTTTTGGTTGCGATTGAACTTTATCCGTTTCAAAATACTTGAAAATCGAAACAATAGAAAATTATTGATCGGATAAATTATAAAAAATATGCTAATATAATAAAAATCAGTATTTATGTTTATTTAGTTCATTAGAAATTGTTTTTTAAGTCCTTAAATAGAACAATGAAATCAGAAGCTATATAGCTATAAACATCTATATCAGAAGCTATATATATATATATAAACATCAATAGCAGAAGCTATGCACAAGCTAAAAACATAGCTACAAACACGATTCTATCCGAAAAAAGTAGTGCTTTCTGATATTGTATTAATATAGCTAAAGCAAAACATATCAATACAATAGTTTGAGGAGCATTAAAAATATTAAACGAAAATTGAACCCATTGAGCAAAAAATGCAAACTAAAAATAAAAAATGCAAAACAAAACAATCAAGCAATTATTGATCATAAAAATTCAAGGAAATACAGAATAAAACTCAAAATGTAATATATAAAGCTAGTATCGAATTCAAATGGACTTAAACTTATAGGCATTTTTCAAAAATGATGTAAAATGTTTTCGTAACAAGTTTGATAAAATACACAATATTAAAACAGAAGCGTAAATAGAGGATGAAGGAAATCAACTAATGGCCCATTCGTACTGAAGTACAGAAGCGCGTTTGATTTGTTAATTACCTTGGATTGGCCCGAATCTGGATGTGCGTAAGGTAATACTAATACTATACTGGATAATTCAAAGTTTATAAATAATTAGGTTGAATTTTATTAAAAAAATTTTAATATTAATAGGGTTGAATTTAGAGAAATAATTAACATTTAATGAAAAAAAAAATATTTAAAAAGAAAAAAAATTATTTTAAACTACACTTTTAAAAAATTATTATAAAAAGTCCTTTATTGATAATGAAACATTTTTAGCCATTTAAAAATCTAAATTTAGTTAACAAACAAGTTTTTAATTATAGCATACAATTAGCTCAATGATTTTATATAGAAATTAATTACATCAGTTGGATATCTATTGTTTTTCTTTTCTTTAATTTAATTTTGAAAGAGTTCGTCGATTTCTTTTTTCGATAAAAGAAACGTTACTACCAATTCTTTTAATTCTATTCATTTGATCAAAATTGTTATTTAAATAAATGCTTTTTGAAACATTAGAATTTTATGTAATTAGTTTATTTATTTAAATTTGAAATCATTTCTTTCATCTTATAAATCAACAATGAAGATATTTTCTTCTTTTTTATTTCTTAAATACAAAATATTTAAATTAGTATTATCGTCATGATTACGAATTAAGATTAATTCCTCTGGGTAAATATTATTCACCAACATTGCATAATTTTAAAAATTAAAGATAATTAAATCATCAATAAAGCAAAAAAACAAATTTAAAATTAAGAGTATAATTTCTTTCATAATGGTGAAAAAATAAATTAGTTATTAATAATTAGATCATTGTGGTATTCCATCAATTTCAGCAAAAATATGTTTTCCATTGTAAAAATGATTATTAAGAAGACAAAAATTAATTAAAATTTACCAACAATCAAAATTGCAACTAAGGATATTTTCATAATCTTAGTAATAGCTCAAAAAAACATCTTTTAGTTTAAAAAGGGAAATGCGATTAAAGAGATTTTAAAAATCAAAAGTCGCAATAGAACTAATTTTATTTTGCTTAATAAATTCTAAAATAGGTTGATTATTTGTGATTTTCCAAGAAAACCCTTCTTTAATAATATTGTTTAATAATTTTATTAAAATAGTTTGAGTAAATGGTGGCATGTTTAGTTAGGTATGATTTAGACCCACAATAAATGATTGCTCTAAGTTTAAAATTTTAACTTTATGTTAATATATATATATATATATATATATATATGATGTCTTTGGTAAATGTCCGAAATATATACTAGGTCTAGTCAAATGTCACTGCCTGGTACACATTTGCCCGGTATGCCCTACATCAATGTTTTTTTAATTCCTTGCCCAGTATGCATTTAACCGGTACTCCGGGCACTGATTGTTCTCCTAATCTATCCTAAGCAGGTATGAAAATATTGAATAAATATAATAATATCAACGAATGAATTAATACCAAATAGGATATAACAAATATTTCGGACATTCGCCCAGTGTGATTGTTGACATTCACGATTGAAAGTCAACATTCTCTTGATTTCGGTCATACGCGGTAACACATACACACACAATACCGTATTTCACTTAAGTTTGTATATCTTGGGTGGCCATTGCAATAGCTTAGAAGATTATTGAAATACTTAATCTTTACTTTTTTTTTCACGCACAAAAATATTTTTACATTTTTGATAAAATCCAACAAGATTTGATTTTGGAAACAAGAATTTTTAGTACTTTCCTTTTTTTCCCAATGGAAAGAAATATTTATATTTCGTTTCTTTGCGAACAAGAATTCCTTATATTTTATTCACAAATAATATTTTTTAATATTTTCCTTTTGATTCTCACAGAAAAGAATTCTTTACTTTTATTTTTATTTATTTATTGTTACTTAAGAATTGGAATTCAATTTGTGTCACATCTAGTAGATCTAAATAATATATTCCACATAGCTTATATATTCTATGTGCCTCTGCGAATCCAATTTTTCTTTCGTTTAAAAGTTTCACATCTCTGAATATCATTAAAAGGACGTGTGAGGCCTGTTCTTTTGATTTTATGTAAGTAGAATTTCTCATTACAGTTTCCTCGAAATTCGTTGGTGTGACTAGCAGAAGTTTGATATCCAATATGCCAAGATGGAAATATATATTTTCTTCAGAAGCTCATACAAATTAGAAATTTTATTAAACTCTGTTGACGCCTTGATTAACAACGTAGAAATCGTCCAAATTTCAACGTAAGTGTCAACGTAAGTCGAGTCCAAATTACTGCACTTAGGTATAAAACTTCAAAACTTTTACGCTCAAAGAATTCACCTTTGAGATAAAAGTTTGTAACTAACAGCATAACAATTAAAAAAATATCATCGATTATGTTTTTCAGCAACACTAAAATAGTTATATATTAATTAAAAAGAGCAATCGTGTTTTCAGGTTTAGAGTGTTCTTATATTTTTATTCGTAACATATTTGATAATATTTTCGAAACAGGAGCTTGGAAATAGCGCATTATTTAAAAAAGTCCTTTTTATATTTTTATTTAGTAATTCAAGTATATTTTTTTAATCGAATTTCCGGAACAACTAATCTACAGAATAAAAAAATTAGTCAATACAATAAATATTGTTATATTACATTTTAAATTGTAGTTAAATTGCTTTTACAATTTAGATTATATTAATAAAAATACATTTTAAACACAAATTGTTATTCTTCTTTGAATATAGAAAATTTTGTTTTATTCATCCGATTTATAATTCCATTTCTCATCATCAACTTATGTATATTCAGTTTATACCAGTGTATACTGTAATTATTTTACTGCGTATACTGTAATTACTTATATACAGTGTATACTGTAATTACTTATATACAGTGTATACTGTAATTACTTATATACAGTGTGTACTGTAAATACTTATATACAGTGTATACCGTAATTGCCTATATACAGTGTATACTGTAATTTAATTGCAGTTAAGGAGTATACTTTAACTACTTATATACTGTGTATACTGTAATTTAATTACAGTTAAGGTGTATACTGTAATTAAAGTCACGTCAGTTTCGAACACATTTGATTTTATAGAGAATGAAATCAGAAGCTATATAGCTATAAACATCTATATCAGAAGCTATATATATATATATAAACATCAATAGCAGAAGCTATGCACAAGCTAAAAACATAGCTACAAACACGATTCTATCCGAAAAAAGTAGTGCTTTCTGATATTGTATTAATATAGCTAAAGCAAAACATATCAATACAATAGTTTGAGGAGCATCAAAANTAATCAGAAGTATTTTTTTTTTTCATAATTGTCACTAACAAGCATTACGGTATTATTGCCTGAAATCTATTTTTCTCCAGACAATAAAAGCTAAATTGATAACCAAATTTATATTTGGTTTTTACTGAATCTACATTTGACATTTTAATTAAACACGAGCTACGTTTTTTTTTAAATTTGTTTTAGGGGCTTTTAAATATGAACTTATTTATATGATTAGAGAAATTTGGAATTTAAGATTCAACATAAATTGAAAGTTTATAAAAGTTTTTTTTTTTTTTAAATTTCTTAATTTCTTTTTCTTTGCTTTTAAGGTCATTTTAAAATATATAATGTTTTTTGTCTTCGATTAAAATTTATTTACCTTATTTAAATAGTAATGATTATTGACATTGAATTATAATATGCATTTCGCAACTCTTTTTTTTAATTCATAAGCAGTTTCCGTTTGGATTCCTTTACACTACCAGTCTCTTAATTTTTGAACTTTCATCTTACAATTTAATCCCCACCAGTAACTTTGTTCATTTTTGTTTGCAGGAGACACTATGAAATTTCTTACTCATAAACTTTCTAATTTTGAGAAAGTAGAAGATTTCAAACATTCAAATAAGAAAAAGAAGTTTTTAATCATTTTAAGCATGCGCCTGCAAAATTTTAATTTTTTTAAAAGTTGATAATAATTTTTTAAAGGAATAGTTTTTGCATGTAATAATTTTGTTCTTGTTAATTTGATTTTAAAAAGTGGTCGATTTTATAAACCAGTCTTTTTTTAATGGTGGCCGTGCTAAATATTAAAAGGTTTCACTTAGGGGAGCAAACATTTACTTTGGTTCAAGAGTTCTTACAGGGAAAACTGTTAGTTTATCTTCAATGAGTAAGGAGTTTGAAACATCAATGGAGAAAAAAAAATATGAGACAATGTATATTTTAATAAAAGATAATCAAGCTTTCAATGGTGGATTTCTCCTGACAACAACAACAATAAAAAAAAGAAGCTCACAACTACATTTTATTGACTATGAAATTGCGCAGAAAGCACTATATATTTTTAGTGAATGATTATAATATTTCATTATTTACAGAATCAGTCTGAAATTGAAACAGTTAGTGTTATATTTTAACGGGAGTTATAAATTAAATTACCGTTTTTTTTAAAAAAATATTTAAATAAAAAACTGCTATTACAAAAAACTGTCCTCTTATTGTTTGACACACAGAAACTATCGTCCCCCTTTTTGTTTCTTCTAGAATGATGTAAAAGATTTCACCTCTCTTTGAGCAGTCCTTAACAATCACACAGAATGTAGTGATCATGTTCACTTATTTCGTTTATATTGGGCTTTTTTTTTAAAAAAATTTTTTTTAAAAACCCACCTTTTTTCATAAAAAGACAATTAGATTTTCAATTTTTTGAGGCGTTATTTGCCTTACTATCTTGCGAATACAGCAACTATTATCACCATTTTTGTTTTCTCAAAAATTCTTCGTATTTAAATAAAAATATACTCCTTAGTTTCTGTAATTTTCTTTTATACATTAATTATTTATTTCTCATACGAAGATTAAATTAATAACCGGTACTTATGTTTTAATTTTTCTTTTTAATTCTTTAAGTTAAGAGCAGTATTGGAAAGCATTGTCTTGAGACTTTTGCAAATTGAAAAGCGTATAAGCAATCACTATGCGCAATTTTACGAAAACTTATGAATTGCTACAAAACTACGATTTTTTACAAAAAGGAACAAAAATTAAATTAAAGCAGAATAACAATAAGATAGATACATATTTTAAATGCTTTTTGTTAAATTTTTTTTTAATTTTTCAAGATAGAACTACTTAATTATTTAACAGTTGAACCAACAGAAAACGTGTGGACAAATACTTTATGAAAACTTTTAATTGGCTATAAGATTCTTATTTTTCAGTTACAGAAAGAAAAAAAATACAATAAAAAATTAAATTGAAGAAGAATGAAAATACGACAAATTATTTTGCTTCTGTGACAAACAGTATTCGATTGTATGTTGAGAATAAAAAGTTCTGCGTTGTTTAATGTGCGGACAGTTATCGATTGTTCCTTTATGTCATTTATTTTATTGATTATCCATGTATAAGCAGTTATTTTTCTTATATTGTTCTTTTTTATGCTATCTTTTTATTGTTTTACAAAAGAACCAAATAAGTTTGATTTTTAATTTTTGAATGTTTCATTTGCCTTTCTCTCCGATGAAAACAGTTCTTTTTATTTTCTTTTATACAATCATTTATGGACTATTTATTTTAAAATGTATTCCGTATATAGTTTTAGTAACCATGTTTTATGCTTAAAATATTTATGTTTTATATAAAGAAGTCTTTCAGGAAAATCATTTCAACGGTAATATAGTCTTCTTGCTCAGTTAAAAAAACAGTTGAATGTATTTCAGTGCACAAAGTAAGACAAAGTAACTTTTATGGGAAAAATGACAATGCTTTTTAGCGAACAAGACAAACAGTTGTCTTGTTCGCTAAAAAAATTTGAATGTTTTTAAATGTGTAAAATTAGACAAATTATCTTGTTTTTATGGGACAAGCAGTCGCCTTATTGTTCGTTAAAAAAAGTAACCGAATGCTGTGCAGTGTGCAAAATAGGATGAATTATCTGGTATTATGAGAAATAGTCACCTTATTTGTACGTTGAAAAAAACAGTTGCATGTTTTTCAATGTACAGAATAAAACAAACAATTTTGTTTTTATGCCGTTCATTGAAAAAAAAATTGTTTTTCAGGGATTAAAATTAAACAAATTATGAGTTTTTAATAAAACAAGTCATACCTCATAGTTACTTGAGAAAGAAGTTGCATGTTTTTGAATGAGCTAAAAGTTATCAATTTCTCAATGTACACTTAAACTAATGTGCAAGTCAATTGATTTGTGCTATTGAACGTCATTATTTAAATCTTTAAACTGGGAACAATGGTCCAATGAATTTTCCAAAGAGTTTTGTGTGTTGAAAATGTACGAAGATTAAGTTCTGAAAATAAGACGAACTATCTGGTTTTTATTCCAGAAGCAGTTATCTATTGTTCGATGAGAAATGATTTATTATATTTTGTTCAGTTCAATGTTGTTCAGTTTGCTGTATAGATTGTTCAATTTTGTCACTTATTTAATAGCTTATCAACGTATAATCTAACTAATGTGCTTGCAGGATAATCAGTATCACAGTGTCAGTACCGACCGTCATAAGTCACTCACTAAAAAATCTAAGCAAGAAACCGTGAGAGGCAGGAGTGCCCTTGAGACGTACATTAAATGAATTTTAAATCAGACCGACGCACCCACATTTTTATAATCCGCTCAAGAAACGTTTAGTTATTCATTAGGGTTGTTGTTCTCGTTCATATCCTTTAACATGACGCATAATATTTAGTGAATTCCTAGCTAACTGACATGTTCATTATTTACACAATTTTTTTATGTTATGAAAAGAAAATAAATTTTATAATAGCATTGTTCTGTGTGGTATGGCAGTATTTTGAAATCTTGAATTTATAATCCGAACGTCTATCTTTTTAAGTAATGGAGTAACAAAAAAATTTGATCGGGCACTCCTTGGCATTTTTTTTTACTTTAAAAATAAGAAATTCGGCATGGTTTTTGGAATATTTACACATTAAAACTTAGCATTTAAAAGATTGAAGCAGAACATAAATCACATTATGCATCGAATTCTGTTAATAACTATGCCTGTTACTTGATTGAAAAGTCCATTCGCTTCAAAAATATATAAATGGGGGAAACAAAACAGTCGACACGCTTCAAGCGCTTAAAAATAGGAGCCCATTTTCAAGACTGGCCAGACGTGAATGAGAAGAAACAAAAGTAATTGGAAATATAAAACGTAAAGTTGTCCACAAAAAATGGTAAAATAAGGGGAGAAACCAAAATAGAAAACCACAGCAGCCGAGAGAGAAAAAAAAAGATGAAAAACGGAGCCACAGTAACCGTGAGGGGTAATTCAGGGTAAAATGTATGAACTAATGTCGTTAAGGAGGGAAACAGTATTTAGATAAGTAAATCAAGATTCTAAGGCATCAAGATGAGTTGATATGACATTTCCTCACTATCTCTCCATAGCGCGTGGGTATGCATTTTACTCTGATTTGCCCCTCTCGGTCACCGTGGTTTTTCTTGTTCAGTTTTTCCTCTTTTTTCCTCATTCTTATTTTGCCATTTTTTCTTTGGCAATGTTAGGTCTTATATTTCAAACAAATTTTTTTTATTCTCATTCACGTTTGACATGTTTTGAAAATGGACTCCTGCTTTTGACCGATAAGTAATCAAGTAGTATCTTATCTTTTCAGTTTATTTGGATTTATTCATTTAATTATGCTTGTTGTTTCACAAGTTCGTTTTGTTGTTTTAAATAGAGGTGTTTTAATAGTATTTTAAAATATGGAACTTATATATTCTGAATACTTTTTACTTATGAAGTACCTGAGTAATTAAGGCGTTTTGAAAACAATCCCAAAAAGTGCTTTTTCTTTTTTTTCTTCTTAATTATGCGTGAATAGATTATGTTTAAATATTAAAAAAGAACACAGATCATATTGAATTTCAAATTGTTAGAATAATTGACTTCATTCTTTGATTGCATTTTAGGCAGTTAAGACTTATCAATTATGCTTTTCCATTAGTTATTGTTTCTACTGTTTTGATAATTAAATTTGTTGCTTCATAAATTGATTTTGTCGTTTTAAGTAGATAAGGCTATTTCAAAGTGGAATATAGTGTAATGCTTTTCAATTCATAATTAATTAGACTGTTTTGATAATTAACCTTGTTGTTTTAGAAATTGGTTTCGCAGTTCAAACTACAAAATAAAGTGAGATAATGGATGATAATTAAGTATAAGAGAAATTTGCAATACATTTTTACATAGAAAAATTTTGATATCAATTTTTCAATCAAAAGTTTGATATCAATTTTTTTTTTATAGTATTGCTTATATGACTGATTAACACTATCATACTTATTGGAATTTTCCCCTTTATAATGTCAAGTTTCAAATAAATTTGCAAGGAAATAGTACTTTTAGAAGTCACAAATCACTTTTAAATGACTCCATTTTAGTGCATAACTGTAATTTTATAACTGAATCTGAATATTTGCGCCATAATTTTAGGGCAATTTTTTGCACGAATAGAGATTTAATCAAAATTCAAAAGTTATGCCGATAACGTATCGAATAAGTCCTGGTTTCTTAAGCATAATTAAGCATAGTTCTGATCTGGAATATAAACGTAAATAAATACAAGAGATTTTTCTTTTCTCAAATTTTGTGTAAAATTATAAGAGGAAGTTTGTATAAATTAGAAAATACATTGAATTAATACCACCTCGAATGACAGTCTAAATTTAAGCAACAATAGTTGCGAAAACCAAATACTGAAATGGTTTTATAAGAGAAAAATGCTCAAATAAAATTTTTAAGCATAAATGAATTCTTATTTTTGTCTAACATCATTAAGTTATTTATGAAAAACAAATTTATATAATTGGTACTGTAGTTTACTTATTAATTGCAATGCAATTATTAATTGTAGTATAATAATTATTCATAATTTTAGTTTATTAACTATGATTATAACCGTAGTTGAATAGCTGACTCAAGCTGAGTTTACGACTTCCAATGCTCAACTACGTAGCCTTGCGATTTTGAACCCAATACAGAGGACAAGGGAACTCCTGAATCAAATACTGGGATACATTAAACTTCGTGGAGGCCCTTTTGATGGAACTAACCAACATTTGCGTTACATGGAGAGGAAAACTACGAAAACCTCCCATGGTTAGCCTGTGAGCATTATATCCATAGAAGCAAACCATCGATGCGAATATGTATGTACTAATAATGGGCTTGAATTAGAAAAAAATTGTATTCATTGAAATTTAAAATTTATAATTTTTTGGTTAGAGAGAAACTAAAACAATCAATGAAAATTAGACTTAGCGTGCACTCCAGTTATTTTTTTTTAGTTCTATTTTTTTTAATATCATAAGTTTAATATTATATGTTTGATTGCAAACATAACTGCGCCATTGCTGATTATGAAATTAAACTTAAAATTCTCGGAAAGAAATCACATGTTCAAAATTAATGATTATAATTAGTAAGAACAAGAATTTCAAAAGGTTATAATGTTTTTTGGTGATTTTTCCTTTATTTAACAATTATTGTAATTATCATTAGTAGTAGTATTGATTTTAATTATGCAAATTGTTGATATTATTGTTATCATCAACATTCCAGAATAATTTGTAAATTTAAATTTATTTTTGTAATGGCAGTAACACGATAGCTTACTACAACTATCGAAAACAAAAGGCAATGATCATAAAATACTGCGCATCGTAAAATTTTTAATATCAGATGATAATTTTTCCACGCGTAAAGCACTCAATTTTTGTAAACATTACAAACAGAATTACACAGAACTGTTATAATCAATTAATCAACTTAGAAATATATCATAAGACAAAAACCAGATCCTCACTTCAAAAAAAAAAATATCTTAAAAGAGCAATTCATAAGATCTGTTTAAAACCAAAGTGGCAGAATGGCACTTACCCGCAAATTCAGCTGATAAGAAAGCACTTTTGCAGCGTCAAAAGCTTCAAAATAATAGAACGTTTTTCATATCACACTCCTATCTCTCTGACCCGTGGCTCCTGTCGCGGACTAAAGAACTTACCAACGGGCACGAGTTTTTTCAAGAGCCACCATCCACTAAACAGAGATGAGGGGGGTATGGGTCCCGATTGAAAATGGGTAATAATAAATCTATCACTTCTGCGTTCTATCCAGTCGGCCATTTTGATAGTGAATCGGTTTATACGACTATGGATTCGGCTTAGTAGAAGAAGCAAAAAGCGAGTGCGTGTAAGCTATCATAAAACCAATTGATAATGCAATAAACAAGCAATAAAATTTTACATACTTCGTGTGGTGTTCTTGGGGACACTTGTAGTCGTTCTTAGAAGCTTTTTCCTTTCTTAAGTGGTTTTCGAACGACAGACTCTAACCACCCACTGAGTTATTATTATTTTTTATTTTTTTGTGACTTTGAAAGAAAAAATAGAAATACAATAAAATCACTTGATAGCGTTTTTGTTGTGAATGTAAATAATGAGAATAAGGCATGCTCAAATGAAAAAAAAAGTTTCGATTCCTTGAAAAACCTTTATTAAACAGAAAATGAATAATTTAGTAATTGTAAAGCATGCTCCGAAATTTGAGTTACTGCTAATTACATGAAATTTTAATATTCTGTTCTTAATGAAAATTAAAATCAAACGTATATGACTTTTTATGAAATATTTTGTAGATACTATTTGTAGATGATTACGCTATTTGATTTTAATTATCTCATTCAAACTGATTTTTTTAAACTTAATATTCTAGTTTTTAAATATGAAAACTGATAATAACATTTTAAAGTCCTATTATAGGATTTTTTTTAATTTACTATTTTGTTTGCCTAGAAAAAAAAAATCGAGCTCTTTTTAAATTCTTATTTAATTTTTTAATTCAATTTTTCTATTTTCTATTTTTATTTTTTATTTTCAACATAGTATATTAAGTAAAAAGAACGACCAATATTCCAAATCCCTATTTTGTTCATAATTTTTTAATTTGCTGTTTTAATCATTATTAATCAATAAAACTGTAAAAATAATAATTACACAATATTCATGCGTATAGTGCTATAAATCATTAAAAGAAAAAATAAAAGATACTTATTAGAACATTTAATACTTTTGTTGGATAAATGGAAATTGAAAGGAAATAAACACATAATAAATATTATAAGTATTCTGTTTTTATTTCTTGAGCGGACAATATTAAAGGAATTTTTAAAAAAAGAACAAAATGCTGCACTTTTTTATAATCTCTTTCTAATGTGCTATGGAGGACGCAAAAATAGTCGCCCTATCGCGATGTTTATTTTTAAATTTGGCTAAATGACATTTCAGTTCGAATTCACAGCATTGTTTATGGGAATAGAATTATAGATAGTTCTACGCTTTTTTATTTTATGAAATAAAGAACTGTAATTAGTTGGAATTAAAGAAAAGCAATATTAATCAGTGGTATGTTGAACCGATTTGAAACCATCTGTGAATGCGATTCTATGTGCATTTTCAACATTTCTTCAGAAATCGCAAACTGTTGTCAAATTTTAATTGACGAAAAATTGCTCAAAGTTTCAATTTTTAAAAAAATAATTATTAAAACTTTTACTTGCTAAAAAGTTTATCATTTTTGTATTTTTATATTTAGGGAGAATTTAAGTATCAAGGGGGCCATATTTTATCAAGGAAAAAAGGAAGCAGTATTTCAAGAAAAAAATAATAATAAATAAAAATAATTGGAAATAATAAAAAAAAAGGTATAAAAATTAGAAATAAACATTAAGAAACAA
The DNA here is from genome assembly GCF_043381705.1 of Parasteatoda tepidariorum. Lineage (NCBI taxonomy): Eukaryota > Metazoa > Arthropoda > Arachnida > Araneae > Theridiidae > Parasteatoda > Parasteatoda tepidariorum. Next base: position 15,487,141 of record NC_092211.1, read on the forward strand.
AAATGTTGCATTTTCTGTGTCCGAGATCATATACTAATCTAAATAATTTTTAAACAATGAAAAATTAAACATATTTATTGCAATTATTAATTTTCAATATTAAATTTTGAAAAAAAATTGCAATTATGTGACTCAATTAGTATTTATCTTTAAATTATAATTATGTTATAAATTATTTATTTGTTTAATTTATTTGTTTTAGCTCTGCTTGTGTTTTGTGCTTAAGACAAAGGATATTTGAGGTATGTAATTACATACATTAAACTTTTAAGTTCTTGTACATTCTTATGCTTGATCTTTCAATGTATTTCATGTTAGCCACAACCACACAATGCCCATTTTAATAATTACAATTAAGATATACTGCCAATGAAGTTTTTTTATTCAATAGTCTTATAGTTCATATTTACATTTTTTCTTTTCTACTATTAATTTTGAGCCTAGCAACCGATTTTTCGTAACTTTAGCATGAAAATTATGAGTTTTATTATATTTTTGGCTTTTAGTAAATTATAAAATTTAAAAATTATATTTTACGTATTCATCATATAATACATATATGATGCTTATTTACACAATGCATATAATGCGATACGATACAAATATTATTTACAATATTTTTATTATGTTTTCCTCTTTTTTAAATTTTTTAAGCATTTCTATATTTTATTCAACCATTAATTTGGAATATATTAATAAATATCATTCTTAAACATAAAAAATATTATAGATAAAGTTATAATTTTTCATGCATTTCTGTCATAATGTTGCGCTGTTAACTTTAGATATAGTAATCAATTTTGCGCAATTTTAACTACAAAATTAAGAGTTGTATTATATTTTAGATCTCTCATTATATAGGATATATAAAATTACACTTCACCTATGTATTATAAAAGATTAATATAAAGTTTACTTACACGATGCATGCATGTGTGGTGTAATATATTCTCGATGTAAGTGATTTATATAATGTTTACCACTTCCTAAACTTTTATATGGATTTATTTATACATTTCATTCAACCCTTAATTATGAATTACTATAACAATAAGTATAATTCAAAAATATGGCAGTGTTTTATTTTCTCCATACAATGCTCTCATTATGTTATACCATTAACTTTATACCTAATAATCAATTTTACGCATTTATAACTAGAAGAATTGTATTATATTTTGAACCTCTGGTCACAATAATATAGGATTTTACAAAATTAAACTTTATCCATACATTATATAAGATTTATGTAATGTTTACATACATAACGAATATATATGTGCAAAGTATGCTAGATTTATGCATGCTTACCGTTTGCTACACTTCTACATACATTTATAAATTTTATTTCAACGTTAATTTCGAATTTAATAATAAATTTAGCTCGAAAACATGATAAATTGTGGATTGTGTTAGTATACATTTTGAATTCATTGCTACTATTGTATCGCTTATTGCTTTTTGTTTAGGATTTAAACTAATTTTATCAAACTTAAGTGATTAATAAAAAAAAAGTATTAGTCATATAACGCAAAATAAAATACATCCAATAAGAATTCATTTAGGCTCATGAAATAATCCAATAGTTATCAAATCTGGAGTTGTAGGAAGAAGATACCGGTTTTCCATTGGGCCTCGACCGGCTTTTTAGGGCGGTCTATACGTTCCGTCTTTCTGGCGTCGCGCACTTGAAAGGCGGAAAGAGATTGATTAAACATAGAGTCCCGCCTCTAATAATTATTCTTAACAAACCATTCTTTATTTAAATCTTAAAACAGTGATTAAAACTAGGATATTTGAACTCCGTTCCAAAAGTAGGGAAAAACGGAAAATTAAATTCAAATATCAATTTAATTTCATTTTCAAAAATTAAACTCGAAACTTCAAATTGTATTTATTCGAATAATTACCAAAATATCTATCCGAGTTTGAGTAATTTACAGAACTTAAAAAGATCTGAAACATAATTCACACTTGATGGAATGATGTTGAATCATTTAATAAAATTTAATAACGTAGAATAAACAAAAGTATTTAATAATGCGAAGTAAACTAAAGTATTTAATTATGTTAAAGTTATATGTTATGCACTTGTTGACTTATTATTATCAAATAATTAATAAAATTCCTATACGAGTTCAAACAATTTACGTAATTATAAAAATCAGTTAAGCATATTATTTAAATTATTTGAAATAGATAGCTGAATAAAACTTAATAAAGTTTTTCCCGCTATTTTGGGGATTTATTTCTAATTTAAATACTCCACTAATAATTATTATGCTTTAAATCGATATTTTCTAAACACGTTAACAGAGTCACAAAGCATCAAAACCTAAACATATTATATTTGTTAAATAAACTAATTATAGCAAAATACAATTAAAAAATAGTGTTTAAAGATTTATTTAACAAATATTAACCATATGAAATAAATTATTAGCTAAATGACTTATATTTTGATTTTAAGAAAAAGGTTATGTCTCAAGTACTGCCTAAATTCTAGTGCTAATAATAAAGTGTTTATTTTAATATAAATGTATGATACGAAAACAAATATATGATGTATTTAGATTTATTATTATTATTATCAAAAATGTGAAAATATTCGTTATTTTTATCATGATAAAATTATAGACCCCTAATCTTGCAAAGTCATACAATTAAGTTGAGAATTTTTTTTTTTTTTGCTGATATTTTTTAGCGAATTAAGCATTATTGTGACTCCGAATACTGCATTTTCGAATACGTAATTATTATGAATTGATAATTCTGCTCATTTTATTAAGTTGAGAAATTGTTTTAGCTTTCTTGGAGAATTTAATAATAATTTGATTACAAAAAAAAACAATATTAATTTGTAATTAATAGCATAATTTGGTATAGTTTTAAAATGCAGAGCAAAATTTTTTTCTTATACAAATGTGCAAAATCATTGTTAAGGCACGATAATTATTCTCGAATGTAAATGTAGGTTTATTCTTCAATACAATATATGTTTTAGTAATATATGAATATTATGAATGCTAAAAAAATAAAAATTGCCGTAAAGTGAGTAACATGTTACGGAACAAAAAATCTGATTTACAGTAATTTTTGCAGTAATAATTACCGTACAATCACTGAATCACTCTAAGTAAAAATGGATATTATGGATGATGCATCCAAAACAACCGGTATTTAGTACGTAATTTGATCTGGAATTTTTTGCAATCCAATACTTTTTAATAACACAAGTTATTAATTTTTGAAAATTAGTTTAATTTTTACATTTATAAACTTATGAGAATGTATTTTATGCATTTCTTATAACTCCTATAAATGAAACCGAAATATAGTATAACAGGAAACAATTTTATAATAGTTGTAACCTCAGTAATATTGATAGTTTTAACCTCTATAATTTAAATGAATAATTCTTAGAACAATATTTAATTTTATATTCCTCAAACAATTTCACAAAACCTTAATTTCAAGTTTTCTCGAAAAATATTTTAAAAATTAAATAAACAATCTAATGAATAAATTAAAAGTATTTTAAAATTGAATATGAAATATATTTCCCACTAATATAAAGTAATTAAAAATATATATTTATTAATAAATGTTTCCTTTTATTGTCTATTAAAATGAATAATTTGTCTCTTCTTAAAATATAAACTTCAGTTAGTACTAAATATAAATTTAATGTCCTCTTCCATAACAAAATGAAATTATTTATCAAATTTCTTTATCTAACGAAATTCAATCAAATCTAACGAAAACTTAATAGCAAAATTTCTCTAAAAGTTCAGACAACTCAAAGGTCAAAAGGCGTTAGAGGTTGAGTTGGGTACGCATTCCCATTGGTCAAGTACACCGCACTAATTATGCTGTTACTCTTCAGCCTTACGGATCTAAACAAAAAAGAAAGAAAAGGATGGATGATGGTGCGGGGGATAGGGCGGGCATTCTATTCTGAGACCTTTTGTAACCGTACCCATAACTTATTCTCGATGCTGTCAATTTGCGTGCTGGTATAATGTTCCGTGTCAAGTTGACGGCTTGTTCAGTAACAAGATATAAGTAGGCATTTTTTTTTTCGGCATCTTGCAAAAAGGAAAAGATATCTACATTTAGGGATTGGTGCGTGCTTCAATCACTAAGCATGATTTAGATATGCTTTCGAAGAACACGTTTGGCTTCTACTGGCCATTTGGAAGGATTGGTCCACTCATTATGGCTGTCCGCTTTGATTTTCATTTTCCTCTCCCCCCTCCATCTTAGGGTTCGCCAGCCGATTAAGCGCGGCAATTATTAGTAATGATTTCGAAATTATCCGCGACCGTGACTGGGGTTTGGAATTTTGAGCAGAATGAATCTTGTTTTTGAGTGAGTTATGAGACTAAGATATCTTCGTGAGGTATTAACTGAATGAAAAAAAGGGAACCCGGAGTTAATTTTAACTTAATAATTTAATCCTGCAGCGTGACAGAATAATTCTTAATCAGAGAGATAGGTTAGAGAAAGTTTTTTTTTTTAAATTTTTTTTTCTGGCTCCATATTTTCCCCAAAACAGTAACCAGATTATCTTAAAAATCTCATTTCCTAATTACGGATTTATGTATTTTTAATTTTGAAGATATCTAGAGCAATGTTCTAATAATGAATACGCAATTACAAATTTTGATGTTCAAAGAGCACTTACACTAAAAAGAGGAAGAAGAAAAAAATGGATGTTGAGAACTCGCAGCTTTTTCTTTGTTTTTGACGAAACCATTGCCTGGAAAATGCTCCTAGCGAATATTTCGTCAAAATGAGAATCTACTTTATTTATTTGAGGATGCGAATTTCATCAAGAGCATAAAGCTTAATTTCGATTAATTGGTAGGAAATACAAGATTAAATAAATAAAAAAAAATACCCATGACTGAATGAGTAAAACGCTAGTTTTAGCAATCAATTTCAAGAGATCAGCTGACAAACGAATGTGACCCTTCCCCAACTTTTATAAAGTGTAGATGTTTTTCAAATCATGATATAAGAGTTAAGGACGGAAGTACAGCTCAAGTATTACTGAATGATTAAAAATCAGAATTTAATTTCTTATAGCGTAGAAAGCAAAGTTTACCTTCTCTAGGTAAATACAGCTCTTAATGCACATCCCATTTATTTTGCTTGATTTCCCATACCGTTTTATAACATGTTTTTTCGGAATTAACGTAGTTTCATTCCGTTAAATCTTTAATAAACAATATTCTTTGAGTTATACCATATTGGGTTAATTTTGACTGAGCTGATTGTAATTCAGAGCAGCTTACAAATTTGGATAATGAAAAGGAAAAAATAATATATACCGATAATGCGTTAATAAAATGATTTTACGGTGATGCTATTTTAATAAGTGTAAACGCGTAATAATGATACAAATAAGGCCAATTTTCTACCTAATTCAACAGCTTAAGATTTTTAGGATTTTATTTAAAAAAGATTCAATCGATGATGGCTAAATCTAGAAATCTTATTCATACCGTTATAACCATGTCATGGTTCAAATAATTAAAGTTATTAAGATTCTGATGATGATTAAAATTTAGCAACTATTCACAAAGAATTGATAGTGCAATAGAGTCAAACTTAATGCCTAATACAACATGTATTAACATCACTTATAAGTAATGAATGATAATGTCATAATTATTTATAAAAAATGCATATAGAGTTTAATAAAATTTATAGATGCTTATAAGAATTGAGGAAAAGAAAATTAATATTTTAAATTTGAATAACAGCCGAAAGAAATTTTGTGTTTGATTAAAAGGTTTAATCAAGTTTTGTGTTTGATTAAAATGTTAAATCAAATACAAAACTTCCTGCATAATTGCATACTGATATAAACTTGATTCTTCGCTGCAACTTTGAAATTCTCAATTATAAAATTAACTCTACAAATCACATTTATTAGTAATATAATTAAAATAGTTTCGATTACAATATTAGTTTAATTTAGGGCATCGTCCAAACTAAGCAATTATTTTAATTTTTGAAAAATAAGGCACATATATCCAATGAATTACTCTTTGAAATAGTTTTATGTGTAAAGAAAATTATTGTTTGTAAGCGAAATGCGTAGCGAAAGAAAATGTGAATTGATATCTTATATAGCTATATCGAGGTAAACTGAAGCTATATTGAAAGGAACAAAAATAAAAATTCAGATTCTTTGAAAAATAAATTCTGCTATTGGGTAAAATACTTGAATTATTCAAAGGAGTTTTCTCAATTCCCCCAAAACTCTAAATTACTTCTGCTAGATTAATACATTAAAGCTACCAGCTGTTTAGTTTTATTACGTTGTACGAAACCCGATTGCAACGAATTGCTTAGCAACCAGTTCCGAATTTGTCAACCGAAGTCTTAATTAACACGAAAACCCAGAGACTCTCAACATTCGAATATTCGATTTCTAGAACTTCTGCTCGAGTCATCCTATTGGAGCTGCACTAATTCCAAGCTAATACAGGTGCTCGGCGCTTCCTGTTCGGCCTAATACTGTAATTTATAGGACCTTATGCATATGCTTCGAAGACTGCGTTCCTGTGAGCCTGTTTATTACAGCCTGCCCTTCATGGGGGGAGGAGAGGGGACTGCATTTTATGGAGCTGCGAGGAAACATAGCTTCTACATATTTATAAAAGCAGCAGCGTGTTTGAAAAGTTTCAGGGGAAAATAGTGTTGGCATTTTTGCGTATTTGCGTACTAATACGGGAGACAAATTTATCCGCAGAAGCATAAAAGAAAGCTTAGAAAATATATAGCTTTCACATTAAAAGCTGGAATTAATGTATTTTAAGACGGGAAACTTGAGAAAGCACTTTTTCTAAGTGATGCTAAATTGAACATAAATTCGCAGTTTGTTGGAATTAATAATGTTTTTTTTCTCTCTCTCTTCTTCTGCCGGTTTCTTTGTAGTAATCTTACTCGCTTAATGCACGAGATTCGTGATGCGATTTTTATTAATTTATTTATTAATATTTTTTATTGAAATACTTAGAAGTTTATTTACATTACCACTATCGGATTTAACATGCGGAAGTAATAAAGACGACTAAAATAAATAGAGAAAGACAGGGATTAATTAATGATAAACCGTAATGACGGACTAAACATACAAATATTCATATTTCAAACAAATTATTCTTAATTCTCAGTTCACGTATCGGTTAATGTATTTTAAATGACCTCATTTAAATAATATAGAATGCAATACCATTTGCATAAGAACTATGGAGCTTCTGTTTCAAAAAGGTCGAATAAGCTTTCATGAATGTATTATTTTATGTAAATATACATTTAAACTATATATGTTTACAATCCTTTATTGTTTATTTCCCATTTGCGTTCATTTCTGTAAATTCATTTGGATGGATTTCTTATTTCAGAGTAGAATATGACTTTTAGCAAATTTCAATAACGATGAATATCCCCAACTTAAATTTGGGTAATAGTGAATAACATCAACTTAAGAATTTTTTGATAGCAGTGAATATCAATAGTTAAACTTTTAATAACAGTAAATAACATTAATTTAAGCAACTTATTACAGCGATTAACATTAACCTAGTCAATTTTTAATAACAGTGATTTAAAAAAAATAATTCAAAAATAGAGAAAAAAATATATTAATTTATAATAGCCACTGTTAAGCAAATTTTAGTGACAGTGAATATTTGCATTTTACTTTTAATAAAAGTAAGTAACATTTACATCGTTTGCAAATTTTTCATAATCAAATCTACGCGTTTATCACTACAGTTAAGTGAATCATTTAAAAAAAAAAGAAAAATAAACTTTTAAGAACTAAAACTAAAACGTACAAAAAAAGAAAAAAAATAAATAAATAAAAAAAATAAAGGTGTAGCTTCATAAGATTTACTTCTATTATCCTTTTAAATGATTTGAAAATGATAATAATACTTCATGATTTTTGATAATAATTCTTAATGACTTTCAATTCCTTAATAAAATAATTTTTCAAAAATTTATATGTAGAAGAAATATTGGTGTTAGTGGACCAGAGCTTGATATTAAAATTAAAAATCTTTGATCGAAAGCTTATTTCTCATTAATACTCCTTGTATTTTTGTTCTTCAAAATGTTACATAAAATATTATTTCGTAATGAAATTCGCTTTTTTAATTAAAATTTAATTATTTAAATTACATTTGAAATTATAACTTGAAAAGTTTCACTTCAATTTAACGGTAATTTGTACATTAATTTTAATTTTGGTTTTTAAGATAAGATTTTCTAAAATATTTATAATTCCTTATGATAATTTGGAATTAAATTTAATTTCAAAATAAGATTTGGATCATTAATAATAAAATAACCTTAAATCCGGGTATTCAAATTAATTTTTCAAACACAATTCTTATTAAATGTCAGCATCTTTACGAACGTCGTTACTGGTAACGACAACTGTACAGCAAAATCATAAACATAACTAGATAAAAATATCCTTACACTTATTTTTATTTTGATTTAGTGATAAATATAAACAAATCATTAATAAAAGAGAGTAAACAGGGAGAGACAGTTACAGTTAGAACATCTTTTCATTACAAACGATATAAATAGGCAGACGAGAACAAACTTTCTTTTAAGAAAAAGAGAAGGTCGTAAAAATGATGAAGAATTGTTGGCGTCGGGTGAAGGCATTAAGTTAAAACTATTCATCTTCTCATCTTGTATCTCATCCTCATCTTCCGCATCAATGATGGAGAGTGAGAGGAGCGGGAAAAAGAAAATATTTCTCATCAAAGGCTTTCTCCAATTCGCGCCGAGTGATCTTCTTTGGTGCGCAGACGCGATTACCGCCTTCATCCAAAAATAAATAACTTAGAGTGAGAAGACAAATAGAAAAAGAAGAAAGAAAGAAAATTGGAAGGAATGAGAAAAAGCTAAAAGAAAATCCGGAGGAAAGTTTTATTCGTGGGGTAGGGTTATAATGTCACGTTCAACTGGGAAAAAGACAGCATCCAACATTCGAATTTCTTTTCTTTTTTTTCTTTTTTCAATCATAGAAAGCAATGAGAAAAAAAGTTTTTCTTTCTTTTTTCTTCTTTCTCAGCTTCGAAAAGTTGGGGAATTTTTCTCAATTATTCAGAGGAAATGTCAGTCTTTTTCTAAGAGGGGTTGATCTCAAATAGAAGGCTGATTTTTAGTGTAACGTTATCTGGAGGAGGTATTCCTGAAAAAAAAAAAAATCCCGGACGTTTAAAAATAGGGACATATTATGTTACGTCATAAAAAGCCGTTTATAGATGCTCTTGTGTCTTTAAGTGCTGTAAGTCTATGTCACTCAGCTTCAAGGTTATATTCATGGCTTTTCAAGACATTTCAGACAGTCTACTGGAAGACTTTCACCCGAGTTTTATTTTAGATGTATGAGAATATAT
>NC_092211.1:15496624-15610368 GCF_043381705.1 Parasteatoda tepidariorum
AACATATATATATATATATATAAATTTGAAAAAAGCATTTTTAAAGAAAATATTTCCCTCATTGCAGTTTTTGTAAAATATTTTATATGAAAAAGAACTATTTATCGAATAACTTGTTTATTTGCTTTCTTATGCTTGTTTATTTACTTGTTTATTTGCTTCCAACAGAGGAGACCAATGTTACATTATAAAATTTATCTTTGCATCTTTGTTCCTCAGTCAAATTTTAAAAGACGTATTGATATAAACATTCACAATAATTTTTGTCTTTTTAAGGAAGACTGCAGTTAAAGATTATGGATAAATTTGTATTTTTGCTAGCTTTTACTATCAAAAATTTGCGAGCTCATGTTGTCTTACGAAGTTATCGAATTTGTTCATGTGATTTTTGAAAGCCGTAGTAAAAGCTAACAAAATTTGGGTCTTTGTTCTCATGCTCATACAAAGAAAACAAACGAATATGGAAGATGTTTTGGTATTTTGAAAGACTTTAAAGTTCACAATCAAAGCTTGCAAAATCAATTGCAGAGCTTACAAAGCTCCCTTGATTATTCAAATGTCAAAAAGCTTCCAATGACATACATTTTTCGTTATTAACAGATATTTATTATTTTTAACGTTGTAATGAGAAAAAAAAACATCCGATACTTAATGATTTAAAACTATTTGCACGAGACTCTTTAGCATCTTATTGTTTGTATTACGTATTATTAGCATTAAAGTGAGAAACTAAAAAAGTGATAATGAATTCTCTAAAAACAAATTAAGTATTTTAATTTGCATTTATCAATAGTTTGAAGCATTTATTTTAAGAAAGCGAATCCACACTGTAAAAAATTCCTGATTAAATTACGGTATGAGTCCGGCACTATTATGCATCATCCGTAAAATCCATTTTTACCTTAAAATATTACACCATAATTTTCACAGTAATATTTATTTAATTAGAGTGATTAAGTGATTTTACTGTAATTATTACTGTAAAAATTATGGTAAATCAGATTTTTTTGTTCCGTAATATGTTCCGATAGAAATGGATTCTACTGTAAAAAGTACCAGCTTCTGAGTGGCTGTACTATTTACCGTAATTTTTTACAGTGCTGGTTCTATATTTCAAATATACGAATCTGAAAATACTAGTTTCTGAAGAATGGTAAGGGAAACTGGAAGCGAAAAATTAAAGAAATAAAATAAAACCATTACTTAGAAATGAAGAAGCAAAAAATAAATAAATAAGTAAAATAAATAAATGAATATTTTATACCAGCAATGAATTAATTTAAAATATCATAAATGCTGCTCTTGGTTAGCTTATAAGTTTTTTTTTTCCTTTTCGCTTGATTCTTAAAAGCGTTTTCGAAAGTCTTCAGCCAAGGAAAATAAATCGCCTAGGAAAACCATAATAATTAAAATAAAAAGTAACTGTTTAAGACAAGACCCTTACACTTGAGACAAGTCTATAGTTTTAAACTATATACACTATCTTGTCGTAAAAAAATATCTGGGCTTTAGAGTAAACAAATAACTACAGTATTTTAAAGGATGTTAAAATTTTAAGATAAATTCTCCTATCTGGTGAGATTTTTTCACCTAGCTGAAAATTATCAAAACCAATGAAAAATTCTCTAATTTTGCTAATACTTATGAGCCCAGATAATGCAGCATTAGAGTAACTTTTTAAATATTAAAAAAATAGATGACAAAGTATTCTATTTTTCATAATACTGCGGCTTTTTATCATATGAGCTTTTTGCGCCATTTTCTGAATTAGCATAGAGGGCGCTGGATTAACATAAGCTAAATTTCACCTAACAGTCATGAATTTTTTTCAAACTCAGGCAGTGATGTTACTAGCATTTTATTCACAAAATGTGTTATTTAATGCGTCGACAGAGACTTCGGAAAACAGCCTTTGGTTTATTTAAAATTTTATTGAAAATTTTATCAAAAAGAACATATAGGTTATTTCTTTAATAAATAATTATATGAAAAAATTGCCAACGCAAAATGCTGTCCGTTTGTTTTTACTTCTTTTCATTGAAATTAAATTCACTTTTTAATTAAATTAAGATTCTTAGGATTTATCATTGCAAATTATTTGGAAAGATAATATCTGCACAAAATGAAATTCTACCAAATCAGAAAATTTGAATTCTTTGCAGAGAGATTATAATAGGAAATAGGAATTATATATTGTCAATTTGTAATTATTAATTTGTATTATTCTTATTACAAACAACTCCTGTTAAGAAAATAATACAATTTCTAATCCATATTTCTAAAAGTTTTACAAATCTCTATTTTAAACTATGGTTTGAATACAAAAATAAATAAAATTATAATAATAATAGGTCAAAACTATGTAAAATACGAGTTTAGGTTTAAACATGTATATTAAATTATCTAAAAAAATAAAATACCAAATATGTTTAAATACTGAAAAAACTAATATAAATGAATAATACATAAAAAAAAATGAAGCTAAAATATTACAATTTTCTGATAATAGTATACTGTGAACACAATTTTACAGTTAAATGCAAAAGAAAAAATCGTTTAAAACGTTCCACAGCTTAATTAATTATGTACTTTTGTATCTTGTACAAATTTGGACTAATCTTCAGTAAATAAAAATGCAGAAACAATTTGGATAAATTGTACTTCGATTTAAAATTGCAAGATTAAATTTTTTATGCGGATTGTAATTTTTGCTATTAAGTAACAATAATGGTATTCTTTTATACTAAAAATGGTATATTAAGTAAAGTAGTATTTGTTGTGTACTTAAACTGTAATTCTATTTAAAATTGATATTTCAGCTAAAAAATATGGCTTTTCTGGACAATATTAAAAAGCGGAACAAAAAAGCCTTTTTAAGACTGAACAGAAAACGTCTTAATTTTTGTGCAAAAAAAAANGAGAGCAGCAAATTTCCAGCAAAAAAAAAAAAAAAAAAAAAAAAAAAACCCTACTTTTTTAGATCACACGCTGCTAAAGTTCTCGTAAAATTACCGTATTATATGGTAATGACATTTCTATTGAAAAAAAAACAACAGCATAATTCTGGTTTATTAAAGAAAAATATACTGTACTTAGACCATTCGTTTGGTAATTCCTCAGTCCACGTGGCAACAGTTTCCAAAAATTCTAGTTTTCAATATAATAGTTTTATTACCCCACATTTAGTAGAAAATACAAAACTGAAAAGTAAACTTTACAGAATAAATTATTTTCATGCATTTTTATAAAATTATATTATGATAAAATTATCAAATTTTACCATATTTACCAGTTTTGTCACATATTATAAATTCGTATTTTATTGTTAATTTTATCAGAAATCACTGCCAAAGTGCTTCGGTAAAAATTAGCGAGCTCTTATAGAACCAAAAACACGCTAAATTTTACCATATTTTTTTAGTTTTAACCCTACTTTCTTTCTAAGTGCATGAACAACTTTTTTTTTTCCTAGATCGTACAAATACTTTTGATTCGAACATACTAAAATACTTTCTTTAGAATGTATAAAGAATTTCTTTATAAAAAATATAAAGTCTCAAAAACAATGAACCTTTTTTAATTAATATTTTTCTTAAATAAAAGTACAATACAATAAAAAAAAGTCTTTTGAATTGATTAGTAACAAAACAGTTTTAAAATTACTCTTAAAAATAATTCTATTGCAGAAATCATCCGCAAAATAATAAAACATTACTTACAAACTAAATATCCTCACACTTAATGGACAATTGAGGTCAATTTATAACTAGACCTAAATCGAAAGTAAAACTTGCCAGCGAGGATATTAAAGTTTTATTGTCATATTATTTCCAATATGATTATAGCCATTTAATTTCTTTAATTTTCAGCAACTTAATTTCATTCAACAAGTCAGTCTTACTAAAATCAGAAATTTCTTCCTAACGATGGCAACACCAGTAAATCCTTTCAAAGATAAAAGATGCTATCATCCGATGAAATTTTATTCTTACTTTTTATAGTCAATACAAATGATGGCTCTACTCTGAATTTCTTTATTGTGTCGTAAACACTTTTCATGTCGTTTCCGTAACAAAACACCGATTTTTTTTAAAGAGCAATAAATAAATAATGTGTTATAAATACCCTTATGTAGCTTCGTATCTATATTTGAATAATATAAAAATGAGCCTAATATTTCATACATAACTTTGAATTTAATGATATTTTTTTGGATTCGTTTTATTCGTAAGGTATATTTACATTTAAATATTATTAACGTGTTTCTATAACTTCTTGCATGATATGACTTTTTTTCATTCAATTTATTCGCATTGCATGCATTTTAAAGATTATTAAAAATATAGAAACAAATTAACTTTAAACATTTCTAAGTATATAGTTGAAAATGTATAATTCTATCGATTACGTTATTGTTAAAAATGTAGTTAATCAAAAGACGATTCTATTGCAATTTTCTTTATTGCGTCGTAAACACTTTTCAAATCGTTTTCGTAACAAAACACTGATTTTTTTTAAGAGCAATAAATAAGTAATGTGTTATAAATTCGTTTATGTAACTTTTTATCTGAATTTAAATAACATCAAAATGATTCTATGATTTCACACGTAACTTTTTAATGCTTTTGCAGATTCGTTTTATTCGTAATGCATATGCACAAAAAATTTTGCAACATATTATTATTAATAGTAGTAATGAAAATTATTTATGGATGCAGTTTTAAAAGTATAATCGTATCAATTGTAATACATATTTATAAAAATTTATTTAAATGACATCTCGTCTCTGAATTTCTTTATTAACAGCTTAAAAAACTCATAACCATTTTCACGTTATTTCCTTTGCAAAACTCCCACTTCCTTTAAAGAATAATAAATAAATAATGTGTTACAAATTTCCTCATGTAATTTCGCATTTGTATTTAAGTAATATTGCTTTGTTTCTATTATTTCATGCATAATTTTGATTTTAATGATCTTTAATAGGTTAAAACAATTCTAAATATTAATAAAGATTTTAATTTGATCGTTTTCCTATTAAATTCTCTGCTAAAACATAGTTACCACGTTATAAATACAGAATCTTATAAAGGATCTTATAAATACATTATCTAAAACAGTAGAAATTCTCGTACATAAATTTTTGAATGAATTTAAATTAGTATATTTCTTTTTGAATTTCCAAAATCATGTTTGAAACTTACAAATAAAAATATATATTTTATTTTCAGGTATTTCATTATTAATTTTGATTGCTTGATATTTTGTTGCCATTAAGCAGCAGCATATGTAGACGTTGGGTTATGGTATTCGTGTTACTAATATTCAACATATTTTTCTGGAACTACAGTTGTGAATGGTATTTTATTTACAACTAATTACTCTATGTTTTAGAATTAATCTTAAAAAGAGAATCTGCATCAAAACGTTTGCTTTTTGCTCATTGTTTTGGGCAGCACAAATTCTTTGGAACAATTTCAAATTCTAATATTCTTTCTCTACAAAAACTTAGAGCTTTTTATAACACATCACACACGACTGATCTTTATAACACATAACTCGCTTTTTATAAAACATCATTTTTATAAGATACAGATTGAGACTTTCTAATGTTTTTGAAAAAAATGAATTATTTTATTCTAAATCTCGCAATGATTATGAACGCAACAATCGTGATTTGAATTTATGTGAGATAGTTTTAAATTTGACCCTTGATATTATAGTTTAAGCCTTATCAGGTTTTACCCTAAATAATAATATGTTATCATGTTTCATCCTATGTAATGATATCCTAAATAATATCCTTCAGTAATTTTCTCTATTAAATAATACACTTTTCATAACTTTACTTTAATATAAGGTCAAAAATTACAGATTGGTTATTGGAATATATATTTTTTTAATTACAGCTTTTCATAATTGTTTTAATTAAAACTAAACTCCTTAAATTAAGTGCAATTTGAAAACAGCATGGGGTCTTTTTATCACTTTTTAAACAACCCCTTTTGCAGAAAGTGGGAAATCTAAATTGCACTGCACCAGGACACAAAATAAGGAGCAAGACAGATAAGGAGAAAATAGGAAAAAGAGGAACTCTGAAAGTGTGGGGGGGAGGCAAAATAATACTTGAAGGGAAAAAAAAGTCAGTGAAAGAGAGAAAAATAAAATAAAAAACGAAAACTAACCAAAAAAAAAACAAATGACGAAGTAGATAGCCAAGAGTAGACAGAACCCTACAAATGAGACTGCAAACGGACGAGGTTGGTTCCTCTTCGCCAATCGATTGCTGGCTTGCTACCAAAAGATTCTCCAGCATACCTTGCACCACCCCTCTAGGTATTTTCCTTTGCTTTGGCGAAAATTGTGTTTGCCTCCAACGTTTGCAGGAGATAATAGTCGGCCGGATAATTTAGCTCGGCCAGCGGTTGGCCATTGAAATTCGGGGATCGACAGAAACCAAAAAAAGGGGTTTTTTATTCGATGAAAGCAGAAATTCGGGAAAAACCTAAACCAGTTTTATTCATCGATCCAGAATTCGCTAGAATCAGCAAGAATATTTGCTTGGTTTTGGTAAACGCTTTTTTTTTAAGAACAAAATGGCGGGTTTTGATGGAGCTTCCTTCTTTGTTTGAAAGCAGACTTTGTGAGGTGGTGCCCACTAGGAGATATTTAGCGAATTTTTATAATGGCTGAATTTTTATTTTAATTGCTTTGTAATTTATTTGTCGTATTTGTGATTTTTGTTATTCAATAAACAAATTTAGAAAGCTTTTTGAAATATCTTTCCATTTTTTTTTATTCTATGCTTAGTTAAAATAAAATTATAAAACTCTTTTATGTAATTGTTTTATATTTTTTATTACTCCACTTTAACCAAATTTTTAATTCTTACCTAAGTTCATTTAGAATTTTTTTTCTAACGATGTTTAAATATCTAAAGATGTATAGTAAAAAAAATGCCTTTTTCTTCCTCCAATAATAGTAAATGCTGGTAACTGTGATTCCTAACGATTTGAAAATGCTGTTTTTTTTAAATTTATTGTTATTATTTTGTTTATTTAGAAAACAGATAAGAAACATTACAATAGTATACAAAATAAACTCTTGAAGAAACTGAAAGTGAAACACAAACACAATGAAATTTTTTTTCAACTTGCAGAAAAAGGTATCGTATTTAGCGTATTTCTCATAGAATTTTATAATAAAAATTTTGTCTATCTAAATTTTTAATTCTTTTTTTTATCGAACAGAATAATGTATTGTATTCATCGCTATCATCAGTTAAATTTTCTTTGTAGTTAAATATGTATACTGTTACTGATATTAAGTTCAAAACTTAAAGACAATTTAATGTGATGAGTTTTCATAATCATTCTTAAAATGAATTGATTCAATACTTATGCATTCGTTGTAAATAAACGTTTTAACATTCCTTTAAAGTGACACTTATGCCATCAGTAATAACAAATATCTCAGCATTCAGTGAAAGAAAGATTTATACGATCAATCTAAGAAAACGTGTCCACGTTCCCTTAAAAAGGAAAGTTTGCTACTGAAAGTGAACTTTACATAACCGTATAAAGCAAACACCATGACATTTGTTAAAAAGCTAATTTATTTAGTAAGCAACAACAACACAGAAAGTCTCTTAAAAATATAAATTAAAATTAAAGCTATTTCATACTGTAATTTTTTTAATAAATCACACATTTTAAATATATATCTAAGGTAAACTAGCTTTAAAATATACGAACTCTTAAGCATATTAATTAGGATGTGGATTAACATTTTTAGTTTTTAAAAAGTTTCCCTTCATCATCTATCAAATAAATAATGAAAATTATTATGCTTTAGTTTAAAATGAAATTATTAGTATCATTTAATGAAATTAATAAAGTCTACACTCTTTTATAACGACCTCCATTACTGCTATCCTGCCTTTATAGCGACCTATGCATGAACTTCGCAGTATAATTTTAACGCTCATTAAAACATTCGAACTGAATCATTCATTTTCATTAATCCATTATAATATAGTAACTAAAATTTTCTTCGTTTATATATGCATATATATTTAAAAATTATAAATCTACAAATAGGCGTTAAACATTTTTGCCCTTTCAAAACATTTTTTTCGTTGAAAATGAATCAATGGATAAGTCTGGAGAAAATGACTTAAACATTTCCTTTGATGCTACCGCTCAATAAACGTGTAACATCTTGAATTCTCAACGAATGAATAAAGAGTGACAGGACCACCTATTTTTACCCTAGCTTATTCGAGGCGTAATCTATGATAAAAAAAAAATATGGTCTTATCTATGGTGAAATACATATATTTTTTTTTTAATACTGAGTATTGGAAGTGCGTATACCATCCTAGCATGGAAATCGGAGTTTCCTGTATGCATTCATAAAATTTGTAAATTTCTTTTCAAAGGATTAAATAAATTATACAGTGATATTTCTTATATGAATACCGTATTCTCTTTTGTGTAATGTTGAAAGAGGAAGTTTAGTTGGGAGTTAAAAAACATGGTATTCACATTCTTCCTGAATTATTTATTTTTGCTTAGCTTTTGAAGTTTTTCCCTGAAACTAGAAGTTCGTAACAAGCGTAACTCTATAATACTTAGAACTGAATTTAAATTTTTATAAAAGAAATTAATAGAAGAACATTGTTTTCGTTAAAACACGTCCAGTATTTATGAATAAATATTTGCTATAATTTTGTACTTTTGTGTATTTGCGTCCATTTCCGTCTTAGATAACACAGAGACCGCTATATCGAGTATCAGCTGTATTCGCATAATCAGAAGAATAAAATACAGTCAACCCCACTTAAAAGAATACCATTTTTTCGAGCCAACATTATTCAATTAAGCAGGGTTATTCAATTAAAAAAAGAGTGCGTTATTCAATTTTAAATACTTAATTTTTACTAATTTCTACTTTCTAATGGTATCTAGTTCAGTGTTTTCTTTTTTTAAATAAACTCAATTTTATGATGAATGTACAATTATAACTTAAAATGTCTGTGTTTGTATTATAAAATATAAGCGTCATTTAAAGTCATATAAAAATAAATCTACGCTAATGAAAAAAATAAAACTGGTGCTTTAATATTATTTAGTTCCTTTCGAAAAAAAAATCTGTATTTGAAGTTTGTTTTTATAACCGTTTACTTCGTTAATTTATCAAAATTCGGTTTTCACTCTCTGTTTTTACTAAGACTTTAATGACTTGCGAATTCCTCTCGAATACTTTCAGATTTTTTTAATTTTTAATTTTTTCTTATTCTTGAAACTTAAGAAATTCCAAATTAATTTGCCATTTCAGTTTGAGATTTTTGAAATTATTTCTTTCAAAACTTCTATTTTTTTTCCCCTTTCGATTATTTCAATTCATTCGTTTTCATGCTCAGCTTGTATTTACTGGAGTAAGCAATAATTATTCTACTTTAGAGAAAGACACACTGCACGTTAGTGTGTTAGGTTTTCGAAACTTTTTCTTATTAAAACTAACAGCACACCAGGATGAGACCGTAGGACTTCACAGCGAAACAAATCACTCTGTACCTTTTTACATTCTAAATGATGTGTGAATGAAGTAAGTAAAGAGGTGTAAAACCCCCTTCATTCACTCCAATGTATAACTGCTAGCAAGATTTGATTAATTCTTAAACTATGCTCCTAACACCTGTTCAGAGCAGCAAATGAACATGAAGTCTCTATTGAAGTGACCAGTATTTTTATCATCTTCACTAAAAATTTCATTCTAACTGGTAAAGCATTTCTTAAAAATAATTTTTTTTTATTCCAGTACCTCTTATTTATGCAATTAATCTAGGATTGTAAACAACAAATATTCATTTAAACGAAAAAAATTTACATTAGTTTCATATAAAATGATTTGGTTCCATTAAACTTCATTCGTATAAGCGAGTTTTTTGATTATCAGATATGCAATTCAGTGGGGACGACTGTACTTGAATAATTCCTAGAATTCTAACACGAAAACAGTAAAAAAATAGCAACAACTTTAATTTTTGTTCAATCAATTGAAAAAGGATATTCAATTTCAAATTCTTTATTATAAAACAACACTTTTAACATATACTTTAGTCTTCAATTTCGAATAATCTTGTAAATTTTTCCTTTATCTCAAATCATATCATCCCTTCCCTTTTATTTATGAGTTCTCTTATGACAAAAAAAGACTGATAATATTTTCTGAAGAATGCTGAGGATAGGCATCGATGAACAAAAGATGTACAGCCATAAAGACTCTCACAGCTCCCTATCCTCTATGCTCCCTCCCTGGAAGATAAGAGAGACAGTAGGACAACCCCTTCTCTGCCACAAACTCCCCCTTTCATCCCCGGGCACTTAATCCGGAGATATATTCTTTATCTTTGACGACAATCTAAAGACCATCTTTGGTCATCTGACTTTCAAGCATCCTCCTCACCCCCATTTATCTGAGTTATAGTAGGGGTGAAAGAGATGAGAGGTTCGAAAAAAGATTTTCAATTGTTTTTTTACTTATCGATCGGAATGTATGGCAAAGATTTAATTCTGTGTATGAAAAAGTTACGGAATAGAATTTTTTTTCAACTTCTACGTGCATAAACAAGCAATTGGAGAATAGTTTTCGCGAAAGCTTTATGCATTTAAATTGGATTGCTTTAGCTTTACTTCATATTTTTATAAAAATTGCTTGTATGCATATTAGAAAAATCGATAATTGCATTAAGAGGACTCTATACTATAGGAGAAACACTGCATGGCGATTTCTCTTTCGTATTAATGAGTAGTTTAAAATTTAAGGTATAAAAAAAGTCAGTTCGTGTACATTTAGAATAATTTATGAAGTTTAAGATGCAAAAAAATAAATAAATAAATAAATAAATAAAAAAGTTCCAGAACATCAAAATGCAAATAAATTGTGAGAGGATTACTTAGAATTACANAAAAAAAAAAAAAAAAAAAAAAAAAAAAAAAAAAAAAAAAAAAAAAAAAAAAAAAAAGAGAGAGAGAGAGAAAAAAAACAATTCTGGAACATCAAAATGCAAATAAATTGTGAGAGGATTACTTAGAATTACACCGTGGGGAAGTAATCATTCAATAATTTTTTTTGATTCTGATATTTTTAAATATTTTTTTTCTGAATTTGAAACTCTATGGTTTACTCTAAGCTTACCTGAAATCACTCTTCACTAAACTTTAAATTTTAAAATTTTTCTATTTATCTGTTTAAAAACAGTTATAAAGAAAATTTTCGAATGTTAGCGATTTTCTCAATCTTTTTTTTAAAAAAAAGAGAAAAAGCAAGTTGTTGAGAAACCTTTTGAGAGTAAACAATTCTTTTATTATTAATTTAAAAATAGCTTTAAATGAAAGTGATTAAATTATTATTTGTTTTAAAAACGTTTTGAATGTAAATGCTTCTTTATTCTTTGTTTAAAAATAGTTTTGGTGGAAAGCTTTGTGTTTAAACAAATCTTTTACTCTTTATTTAAAAGCAGTTTTGAATATAAACAATGATCTTATTCTTTATTTAAAAGTTGTTAATGTACGTAAGCAATGATCCTATTCTTTATTTAAAAGTTGTTATGAATATCAGCAATGATCTTATTCTTTATTTGAAAATAGCTTTGGTGGAATGCTTTGTGCTTAAACAAATCTTTTACTCTTTATTTAAAATTAGTTTTGAATGTAAACAATGATCTTAATCTTTATTTAAAAATAGTTTTGATGGAAAGCTTCGTGTTTAAACAAATATTTTACTTTTTATTTAGGAGTAGCTTTGAATATAACCAATGATTTTATTCTTTATTTAAAAGTTGTTGAGCAATGATCTTATTTTTTATTTAAAAATAGTTTTGTTGAAAAACTCTGAGTGTAAGATAATCTTCTACTTTTTATTTAAATTTAGTTTTGAGTGTAAACAATTCTCTTATTCCTTATTTAAAAATGATTTAGAATGCAAGCGATTCTTTAACTATTTATTTATAAATAGTTTTAAATAACATTTCTGAATGCGTATTTTTATTCAACATTTTAAATTTGTTTTGTAGAAAGTCTTTCGTATATAAGAGAATCTTTCAGTCTTAATTCTTATTTATAAGCCTGAAAGAATAGCTTTAAATATAAACGACGATCAAGAAAATAATATTTGTAAAAACTGAAAAAATCCGTAATTTATTTATTTTTTAATTTTTTTAACTGACTCAACATTTTTATAAGCGTTAAAAAAATAGTTTCGAAATCTCATTTGAAGTTCTGAGAAAAATATTCGTTTTCTTGAATGCCTGGAAACTCCCATAAGATGTTAGAACAAAAAACACTACACGTTCGTAAATTCGTCTTTGAATGATTCCAGACAGGTGCGTAAAGGACGAACACTTCCAATAACTCACTCAATGAACGTAGAAAAGGAAAGAATTATTGAGAAGTTTGTCATGTGGAAAACCTATAACTTACACTCTTATACGCACTTTTTTTCTCTCTTTTCGACAGTTTTTGTCGCAACTCTCGATATTTTGGTTTGTTGTACTGACCGGTACATGGCTATGAAATCTGGAATTTTTCTCTTTTTAAAAATTACTGTTTTATCATGAATTGTTTTGGTTTGACAAGGAATAATTTTTTTTTTGATCCATTCAAGTATTAAATATAAATATGATTGTTAAACTGCTTTTTTAGCTTTCTAGTTTTAATTATAAGAATACTTAATTCAAATAAAACTAATTTTTTAATTCAAATTTTTTTTTTTTTACAAAATTTTTTACTTTTAAGTTAAAAAAACATTTTCCTTCTTTAAAAAAACACAATTTTTGTCTACACTATTTTTACAATATAATTTTTATAATATTTAAAACTTATCTTCTCATATAATCTATTCTTGTTTTCTACATGTTGTCTGCGTATAAGAAAATATTTTCTTAGGAATACAATGACTCACAAGATTTGGTTTTACCCATTTATTTATTTATTTTTTTTATAAAATGCTCCCTCCCTCTAAAAAACGATTTTTTTTCACATGAAATGACAAAGAAATATTGGTTAAATGAGCATGAACGTAATATACTATTAAATGTCTTTTTTATTTATTTAAAAAATTATTTTCGTTATTAAAAACGAAGAATAAATATTTATAGAAAAATCTAAATCAGATTTTTCTGACAGAAATTTCTAACAGTGATCTCGAAAATAATATTATTGGACGCGTTTCAATCGAAGCAGTTTCGTTCGTTTTTAGCGCTTAACAAGGACCAAATTAAAGCACCATTTTTTCCCCTGAAAGATTAACAATTTTTTAATTATTTTAATGTTTACACTTTTATTTCTCGTGAAAATTACTGGTTTAGCCTATTTGTTTGATAGCTATTTATTGCTTTTTGTCAGCGTGATTTTAATTCTTATATACTTGGTTGACTAATTTCTGATATTTTGAATTTAAATAAACCTAAAATTACGCTTTTCATAAATCTTTCTCAAATAAACTGAAGTTTTTATTTTTCTTCATACACATCGGTATGTTTAAGAAGAAAGGTATGAAATGTTTTGGTTAAAAAGATACTAATTTGAAAAATATTGTTTTAAATTTAATTATTGCTAAATTCATTGAAATTACTTCTAAATTCTGCATAACACAAACAATGTAAAAAATTGCAGGTATTGAAACAGGTAAAGAGCATAAGATATTTTAATAGCTGGGGTTAGTGCATTGCCATCTATTAGAAGTGTGTAAAGTACTTTTCTGGAAACAATTCTAAGGAATAGTTTGATTTATACATGTCACCATTGGAAGAAGTGTAGCTTGCACAGAGCTAACTTTTATGTAAAATGCAAACTTCTTCAATTATACAACCAGCTGCTACTTTCCATACAAACTTTATCAATTTTACTATCTGCAAATGTTACAATTCTAGTGCTACATGCAAAATACAAACTTCATCAATTTTGTTATCTGCAATGTTACAGTCCTAGTGCTACATGCAAAATACAAAATTCATCAATTTAACTATCTCAAAATGTTACAATGTTGCATGCAAAATACAAACTTCATCAATTTTACTATCAGCTACTGTTGCAATCCTGGTGCTACTTTTCAAGTAAAATATAAATTTCATCATTTATAAAAACCAGTTACAAATCTAAAAAAAAAGAAAAAAAAAGAAGAAGAAAAACCTTAATTGAATGAAACTTTCAGATTTTGAGAATTAATGAAACCAAAGATAAATTGTCATTTTTTTGGTTGATAACGTAAAATGATGGTTAAACTAAAGGGAAATTAAATGAAAAAGAAGATAAGCTTCTCTCTTAGCATGTCAAATATTGAAACCACCCAAGTGGAATTTAGAATTTTCTTAAAATAAAATAAATCAGCATTAATCAGGACAAAAAAAAAATCTTTTCATTAAGCATTCAAATCTCTCCTCCAGTTTTATCAGAATAGCTAATGCTCCCCGAGGCGTTTCGCTTTCGATTCTCAAAGAAAGACATCTAAAGTCTTAAATCAATCAAGCCAGAAGAGCAGCGCGTCTTTTAAGCTTTTACACCAATTAGTTTTAAGCGATTTAGAGTTCACCAAGAACAGGGACTTTCAACCTTTTTGATTGGGTAGGTTTTATTTATTGGCATCCAATTCTACTTACTCTTCTCTTCCCTTCACTTCAAACGTCTTTTGCATCGATTTCTTTAGTTTTTCGGTCTTTTGATTTTCTGAAAAGGAAAAGAATAGAATTGCAGACCAATCTAATCAGGCGAAACCTGATGAGGAATTTATATGCAATGAGTGGCGGATTAGAAAAAGTTTTTGTTTCTTTTTTTTCCATTTGGATGTTACGAAGAAGGTTGTTAACCGTGACGTCATGAAAATATTCTAGAATTTATTGTTGAAGTTTCTAATGCATTAGTAACAGTAACATTGTTGTTTGGGAAAAAAATATTTTCCTGCTTAGAATCCATTTGTTCATTATTGTTTCTTAGAAGAGAAACGTGTTCAAAGCGGTATTTTTGATGTTTTAGCATAAACTACTTTATTTTTTGAAAAAATGATTTTGTATTTCTAAATAATTAAATTTATTATCTTCACATTTCCTGTAAAAAATAAAAAATACTCCAAAGTCATGCAATTAAAATAAAACATCATAAGCGCGAAGCTCATAAACGTTAATTACATATATTAGGCATTTTTAAAAGGTTTTCCGATTTAGCAATTACGAAATATGCCAAATCTGTAAAAAAAATTTTTTAAAAAGGTAATAAGATCTACATTAGATATTAAAATAGTACCTATTTGCTCAGATTCGTTTCATGCAATGTAATAAAAAAACAGACAAATTTATTAAAGTTGAGGTTTGAATAATAGCACTCAGTTTAATTTGAAAACTCAGTTTAAATGAAAACTCAGTTTAATTTTATCCTGCCTTGCAATTTGAATTATTGTATTCTAATTAAAATCCCCTTATTAAATGTTAGCTTTTTTACATTATCGTACAGATTGTATTTCAAATCGAACTTTTTATTACAATTTTATTGTTTTTAAACTCAAAATAAATTTGTAAGACCTCAATTGTAAATTTTAGTACAAAATTTTATCCTTGCCAAAATCATTTTAAACTTTTATTTTCATTGAAATTAAACTGCAAATAAGTTTTAAATTCTTAAGAATTAAATAAAACATTTTGCAAACAAAAATTTCCATTTAGGATATCAAACTATGTCAGCAGTGGTTCTAATTTGAATTATGAAGTATTTCATGTTATTTACTAAGAGGTATTCTTCTCAATTTATTTTTTGCATGATTCATAAAAAAAATATGATTATAAAAAAATAGGATTTGTTGGTATATTTTGATTTTTTAAAATTAAATGTAGTTTTTAAAAAGAATGAATGCAATTTTATAAGGTATAATTTTGAGCTTTAAGCTTACATTATTTTCAATGCATTTCTGGTAAGTTTCTCTATTCATAAAGAGGAAATATTCCAAAAAAATATTATTAGTAATTGGAGACCATGTCAATATTATTGAAAAAGATGGTTTTAAAATTATTATTTTTGAAGTGGCTATGTAGTTTAGAAAAATATTATGAATTTTGTATATAATATTATATTTTGTATACAATTACTTTAATGATGGTGTGGTAAGTCTCAGTTAAAGTTGGATCGATGGAATTTTTTCCTTCTCTATAAGTTTATCTTTTCAGGAAGAGAAAATTTTTTATAAAAATATAAGTATTTGGAGACCAAGTTAATTAGCAATTATAGAAAAAAATGTATTAAAATTATTATTTTTGTAATGGTTATGCATTTAAAAAAAATATGTTTCAAAATTTAGGGAACAATAATAATAATAATCGACACATAGTACATGATATATTCGTATGACGTAATATAATTGAATGTATTTAGTTTAAAATACATTAAAAAGTGATGAAAAGTAAATGCGTGGGATATATCTCTAATAATATATTTCATTCAATTTAACTTTCCTTAATATATATGGTTTCGGCTTAATATATGGCTTAATATATATGGGTTTTGGCTTAATATATATGGGTAAAACTCTAATATGTGTAACAGATAAAACTTTTTTTTTTTTTCAAAAATAAATGTTTTTTCTGATTTACTTAAAAATGGCGTAAACTGTGTATGTTTCGAAAAAATGTTTCCTAGTTGAATCCAAATTATTAACCAATTAAAACTATAATAAGGATATATATTGTTTAAATTGGTTATATAACCATCCAATGAAGGAAGTTCTTTATTTAACTAATCCCCCTTGCTTTGCTTCTCATATATTTTCTCATATGTCATGCGTATGTAAATATCCCGTTTCTAATTTAAGTGAAGGCACAAAAAATACCCCGCAGTAAAGGAAACCTAAAAAAAATGAGAAAAATCGCAGAAGGTGGTCTACGGTGTATAGCACGAACAGCCTCTTGATGAAAATTTTTCCTTGGAACCACTGACAGAATTATTGGAGGCCATGGTATAGAACTTCCAATTTAGTGTGACAACTTCTCATTTGCTATGCATCTTGGCCACCGGTTTCCATGGTAACGGATCCTTCCTTGCTCAGCGGGTGCACAGTTCTGCAGTAATCCCGGCTTCGGATTCGTTAGCAGTTTGACCCCGGACGTTCATCCCCTACTGATATAACCCTGGGGGTCTTACATGAGAGGGGGAGAGGGGAAGAAAAAAGGGAGGAAGTATTCAGTCTTTCTCTTCCCCTTATTACAACATTTTGGGACATGTAGGCTTTAAATCTTACAATCTAGTTACTTTGTGGTATAGGGGGTAAAATTAGTTGAGTTTTAAAATTTTACTTTAAAATGTTTACTCAAAATTTAAGTTTTTGAATTCCTTGTTGCTAATAAATACATACAAATTTTGATTGCTGCAAATTTTGATTAAAAAAAAGTTCATAAAGCAGATTTATTAAAATATATGGAAATTTAAAAACATCTCATCAATTAATATATAATAATTTAAAAAAAAAAGCTATGTAACAGTTTTTTCAAGAAGAAACAATACATTTATAAAGACAAATATCAAATTTTGAAGGTTATAATTAATTCATAAAAACATGCCCAAACATTTTAAACAACATATGAAATTTCTTATGATAACAAATATGATAAAACGCGTTTTAATCCAAGATTTACCCATTATATTTTGGATGAATTTTTATAAAGTTAATATAAAGAAATAAAAATTAACAATGTTAACAAACATGAACAACTTGTTTCATGTATTTATTTTTTTTATGCATTTATCTATAAGTAATTTGTAAATGGGAATACAGATAATAATCAACTTCTTGGTAAAAGCAAAACAAAAATGAATTAATAAAAATTAAACCAAATGTAAAAATGTTACCACAAAATTAAATTTATAAAAAAAACGACCTATTATATTATTTTACAAAATTTTATTTTATAAAACATCCCATTTACATTTACTTTATAAAATATGTAATTCAGTGATTATCTTTTAAACAATTATTGATTGTTTTACGTAAATATGATGAATGCTAAACGTAAACTTATTAATTTTCTATTAAGAAATGCATTTTAGTGGAAACCAGGCGAATCATTTTTCAAGTTCCATTGCCTAATTGTTTGGTTTTGTATATTTCTACTTAAAGACATTATGAAAATTACTTCAAACTTTAAGTTCACATGATTGTTTTTGTAACTTCATGTTTGTATAAAGGTATTTTAATTTAACTATTATTGAAGAAAAATGGATTGTTAAGAAAGGACCTTAAGAAAATGACTAATCTTATATATGAATGTTCTCTGTTGATTACTCCAGTAAAACATACAACTGTGTTCTTTTGTAATATTTTGAGTTTGAAAGTATAGTTTCTTTTTCGCTCATTTTTTAAAAATAATTCCTCTGCAGTTAGAAAATAATTCAGTAAAACTAAAAAATTAGGAAAAAAAAAAAAAAAACATCAACGTATCTAGGCTTCTTCCTTCTTCTTTTTTTTTTCTTCTTTTTTTTTTGCCTTGAGAAATGTAAATGACATTCAAGATTATTCACCTACTGTTGTCAAGATCTTTTTCGAGCGCTTTGGAGGGGATACATCATTTTGTATTCTTTAAGATTTATCTCTATTTCTTTCAGTGTACTGAAAATAATTTCTGAAGAATGATTTATCTCATCCATAGCATACGAGGAATGATCTGGGAAAATAATGCCGTGAATATTTTTACAAAAATGTGATACTTCGTAATTAATGCACAGGAAAAATTCCTAAAACTCGAGGTATCTCACATTAAAATCACAATTCCAGGAAAACGATATTTCTCATCCTATCTGCCAAGAGAAAATTCTCGAAAGAAGATGAGATATTTCGATTTCAGTGAGAAAATCTCCGAAGGACAAAATATCTCTCTTTTAGTAAAACGATAAAATTTTTGAAGAACGAGGTAGCAGGGCTTAAAAATTACATGTCCGGAGCATGAAAACATTCTGATCTAGCATGTATTTTTAACCCTTACATGTCCGGCTGAGCATGTAATAATTTAATCCGAAGCATTTAAGATATTGACTGAGATACCTCTCAAATTTTGGTTATAAACAAGATGTTTTGTTCTTTTTTATTCCCCATTTTGCTTATTCTAGCAAAAAAAAAATTACTTAAATCAATATGCATAGAAAATTTAATATAAAAGTTGAAATTGAAGTGTAAAAGCAAAAGCGAGAGTGATCACGTTTTAATAACTCAGCTCTGCAACAACTTTCAATAACTTATCATTCTGATAACTAAACTTTTTTTGCAAATTCAACAGTTTCAGAGCAGATGAATGTAATGAAAAATATATGTATATAATTCAATTTTGCTTAATGAAGTGTTTTTTTTTTTACTGTATTTTAATTTTTTATTTTGATAAATGAAAAAGAGTATGAGGCCTGATAAGTTTCTTTAAATGAATATTTACATTCATGCACATATATTCATATGTTTTTTTTTATTACGCATTCAAAGAAAGATGTTTGAGCACGTAAAAGTTTCATTCAGGCATGTCTTCCGTGGACTAACATGCTCAATGGGACATATGAAAATTTTAATATGTTTTGAGTCCCCGGTATCTAGGAATTTGTGATGAGAGGAAATAATCAGAAAACTACTAGTTATCACCCTAAGCGAAAAAAAAAAATTCTTTAAGATTTTTTGCCTCTCGGAAATTCTCGCATTTAGCATAAAGAGATAAGATAATGTTTGGCTTTTCGTGAAGAGATAATATTCTTGATATAAAGATAATAGGGGACGTCTGGCATTTTTATCCTTAAAACAAAGAGGAAATTCTCGAAAGATAGCAAGGTATGTCGACCTAACTCGATTTAATCCGTTGAACCACGATATTGGCACCTTTAATCAAAATACTTGCCAAACTTTCTGAAGCCTTAATAAAGTATTAAATTTATCAATATCTCCATTGCGGTTAAATCATAATATCCTGTAGCGAAGTTTCTCTTTGCATTATATTAAAGTTGTATACAATTTGAGCTATATTTTGGTTCATTGCAGTGCAAAAATAAATCCAAAATACTAGCTAACCTTTCAGAATAAGATCTCAATTTCAGTATAAAAATATTATTTATTACAGACGAGATACTATGGCCTTACTGCAAAATGAAACTTCGGAGAATGATACATTTTGTATTTTGATCATTAAAAAAAGAAAAGAAAATAGTGCGTGGAGTCCCTCCGCGCGGAAGAAGTTAAACTTCGCAACCCGCGACGTTAATTGTAGAAGAATCAGTAGTCGTCAAACGATCACTAGTTCCATTCAACGACACTTTTTCCTGCTCCGCTCGCTTTCGTGCTCTGTAATCACGGTAATATTGTGCATTTTTCTCTCCTGGACCTCTTGAACCAGTGAAAGTGCTTGTGGTTGCCTCATCGTCTCGCACTGGAAAATGTATTTGTATTAATAATGTATGTGAATGCGTCATAATGTAATTTCAGAAGAGAAAACCTAACAATCAATTGATATTCACAAGAGACGTACCTTGACATAACCTTAAATCCGTCGCATTGTCCGTGGGATTGTTTTCACTCATTTTTTACAATTGTTATCCACTAAATTTGAAAATAAAAAATACTACCCTATTAAATTATATGTGTATCAAAACAAACTAAAAAAATATTTATAGAAAAACAATACTTTTATGACTTTTATTATTTTTATGCTAGTGAGAACCAAAACAATATGGAAATGAATGAGGGAAAACTGGATCCTACCACGTGATTTCCCGGCCAATAAAAATGTAGCGTTAAACGTTTAACGCAACCTTGTTGGAGGTCGCATAAGAAGTATAACTTCAATAATAAATAAATAAAATTAAAAAAATATAAAAAAACACAAGGGGTGTGTTTAGAAATATTTCCCCAAAAAGATTTGTTCACTCTAGTTATTATTTTACTAAAAATTAAATAAATTAAAATAGGAAAGCATGAAAAATGCTCTCAATATAAGCTGGTTCTAATTGCAGCCTCCGAATATTTCCTCCTCCTCTTCTTTTTCGTCAAAATTCCTGATGCTAAAAGATGTTGGAGAAGAATAAGTTGCTCTTAAAGCCTGTGTAAGTGATTGATGCGTTCAATATCCAGGACTCACACTCATCCGTTTCAATTTGCGTCCTGTTCTGAGCCTCGCAATAACGAAGACAGTGATTTATATTTGGAGCTCACTTCTCACTTTCGGCAGTTACCTTCCCTAATCTTCTGAAGGTAGCCAAGGCTTCTTTGGTATTTAGTTTTGGGGGTGGGGGAGATCGCAGGATGTCAGTGGGATTTCTGTTTCCTCTCTTGATTTCTCTCTTGAGTGTTCTTTTATAAGACTGAGAGGAAAATTCTGACTCCAAGAAGAAGTAATTGAAAAAAAAAACATCACATGCTCTAATTGCAATGTTGGAAATTTAAGTGCGTGCTGAACCACAATACCGTTTAAATTAGCTACAACCGTATTCTGATTAACATATTATAGTTAAACATGTTATCGATTTTATTTTATTTTATAACCGTCGTTGAACAGCAGGTTCAATTCTTTTTACGTTTACGACTACTAATGTTTAACGCCATCGACTTGTAATTTAAAACCCAATCCAGAAGACAAGGGAACTCCTGGATCAAGTATTGGAAAAAATTCGCCTTCATGGAGGACTTTTTGATGGAACTAACTCGCATATGCGTTACATGGAACGGAAAACCTCGAAAATCCCCCACAACTAGTCTGACGCAGGGTGACTCTAACACATAATCCATCTACCACTGAGGATATTTTACGTCCGTACTGCTGTCGGTTATGCCGGATGCGGACTTCGTATCGACCAGCCATCGCCGGGATTCGAACCTGTTCACCATATTGGAAGGCGAATGCTCTATCCCCTGAGCCTTCACGGCTCATATAAGTTTATTTTATTTTAATTTTATAACCGTCGTTGATCAGCCGACTCAATTTTGGATTTACGACAACTAATGTTCAACTCCGTAGCCTCGTTATTTTGAACCAATCCCGCAGACAAGGAAACTCCTGGATCAGTACCCCCAGAGGTATGTTTTGCCATGGGAAAATGGAGGACTTTGTGACTCGACAGATTTAACGTGCATTAGTCACAATTTATTATTTTCGGCTGGCAGGAATCGAACCCATGACCACTTGGACATGGGCCCAGTGCTCTGTCAACCAAGCTATCCCGGCCCCCATATTATAGATTTTATTTTATTTTATAACCTCCGTTGAACAGCCGACCCAATATTTTGCGCTTACAACTACAAATGT
The DNA here is from genome assembly GCF_043381705.1 of Parasteatoda tepidariorum. NCBI lineage: Eukaryota > Metazoa > Arthropoda > Arachnida > Araneae > Theridiidae > Parasteatoda > Parasteatoda tepidariorum. The sequence goes on from NC_092211.1 coordinate 15,518,934, forward strand.
TCAGCTCCGAAGCCGTGTAATTTTGAACCCACTCCAGAAGACAAGGAAGCTCCTGAATCGAGTATTGGGAGAAATTTCCCTTCGTGAAGGACTTTTTGATGGAGCTAACCGGCACTTGCGTTACATGGAGTGGACGACCACGAGAACCTCCTATGGTTAGCCTGACGGCAAGGACATTCTAACCAATGATCTGTCTACCACTGAGGATATTTCACGTCAGCACTGTGGTCAGTCCAAGCAGGATACGGAATTCGTATCGACTGGGATTCAAACCCGGTTCGCCGCATTGGAAGGTGAACGCTCTATCCCCTGAGCCATCGTGACTCCTATATTATCTATTTTATTTAATTTTATTTTATTTTATTTTATTTTATACCCATCGTTGAATAGCCGACCCATTTTTTGGGTTTACGACTACTAATGTTCAACTCCGTAGCCTTGAAATTTTGAACCAATCCAGACGACAAGGAAACACTTGGATCAGTACCTCCAGAGGTATTGATTTGTTATGGGAACATGGAGGACTTTGCGACTCGACAGATTTAACATGCATCGGTCACCATTTACTACACGGGGAATCTTCGTCCCGCGGGAATCAAACCCACGAACTCTTGGACATGGGCCCAGCGCCCTACCGACCAGGCTATCCAGGCCTCCCATATTATCTATTATATGATTTCATCACTCGATACCATGGCGTAAACTGAATGGTTGCTTAATTTAAGTTAACAGTCTTACGGTTGCAGAAATGTGCATCGTCTTATGGTTCAAATTGCCAATATTAGGATTCAACGTTGAAACAATTTATTTCAGAGTGCGCAAAGAGTTAGTGAACTTGCATTTCAAACATTGACAACCCTAACATGTACACAAAAATAATAGGAACTCGGAGAAAGTTGAACCATATTATTGTTCAAATTTGATGCCTCTCTATTATATAAGTTGAAACCTACTTTTGTACTCTTAAACTTGATTAAACAACACTATTTTTCAATTTAAATAGAAGCAAGATTTAAGTTAGTACCTTAAATTTAGAAAATTTGCATCTTATTATGGTTTAAGATAATGATATTATGGTTTTGCATTGAGCCGCTTTTTCTGAGAGAATAGGAAAGGTTTATAATCAAAGCAAAATAAACTTAAGCTCTTGTCCTTTAAACTAGTATGTTTTCTGGTATGCATTTCCTTATTCGTAAAGTTATGCGAATTTCAGAAATATTTACCATTTGAAAATTTTTCACTATTCCGCTGTCAAGATACGAAAATACAAGATTATATGTGCCAGTTGCGTACCACAGATTTTATTTTTTTAAAGATGGTTATCAATTTACACAAGGTTTTAATAAGGAGTAAAAGGGTTCTCCCGGATGATTAAAATGCCTTTGGTATCTTTGCTACATCATTAATGAATAAAAATATACATGATTAATCAATTCAAAATGTCTTAAAATAAAATCTAGCATAGTTTATTTTTGACAAAATTTATTTGATATAAGACGTTAATTTGTAATTAAACTGTAACATGAACATGAACTGTTATTATTTATTTTCAGTCGTAATACATAAAGGGTTTTAGCGTTAAAACATAAAAATATGTGAATTTTGAATGAAAATCAAAGTCAATTAATTAATTAAAAACTGAACTTCGTCAAAAATACAAATAGTATCTATATAATATACAAAAATACAAACAGTATCTTCAAAAGTGAAATATTTATACTTATTGCTAAATGTCATGTAAAAAATTTTCTCGTGTAGTAGAATTAAACTAGCCGCATATCATACTAAAAAATATCCGAATAGAATTGAATTTTTGACTGATGTGAAATTAGTAACCAGATAATTTTAAATTATAATATTACATTTTAATGTAAACAGATTAAATATTTACAATAGATGATCAGTACTTTATAAATTAAATACATAACTGCATCAGATGGCAATTGGGAGACTTTAATCAAAGGTTATGAGAGCGATCTTTATTTCTTGTATGTAAAATAATAAACAAATGTGTTGATTTATTCCAGTCATTCACAAAAAAAATCTAAAAATCTAAGTTTTTTTTCTTTTTTTCTTTTTTTTTGTTAAGAGAAAATTTCATGAATTAAATCATATAATTCTTTGAAATAATTTATAAATGAATTACGTATAGATAAAAAATGTTAATTGGTTACGTTTATCAGTCAGATCTTTTACATGGAGTAAAAAATTCCAATAAAATTACCGTACTGTATGGTACTGCTGGTGAAAAAACACTATGATCCTGGTAATAGAAACCAAAATATACGGTATTTAAAACTATTCACTTGGTAATTTCTCCGCTCATATCATAATGGTTAACCGGAAATTCTGCCTTTTAAAGTTATAATTCTTATTACAACATATTTAGAAAAGAATACAAAACTGGAAAGTAAGTTTAACCGAATAAATGTTTTGCATGGCACGCTTTAAAGTATCGTGATAGAGTAACCAAATTTTATCTCATGTTATCAAACATTTTTGTTAATTTTTCCGAGACCATTACCAAAGTGCTACGATAAAAATTATTGAGCTTCTTAGTGTTCCCATAGAGTAAGAAACGTGGTAAATTTTACTATATTCTGGTAGTTTTGACNTCTTAGTATTATTATTTTCCCAATAATCACGAAGTCAAAATTATTTGACGGCACGTCTATGACCTCATTAAGCAATTTTTTAGAGAAAATGGCACGTTGGTGTATAAAGGTTCGCCACCCCTGCCATAGAGTAAGAAACGTGGTAAATTTTACTATATTCTGGTAGTTTTGACCATATTTTTTTCTGTGTATGAATTGGTTTTTATGACTATTTGTTTATATAACTCCATACATAGATAGTAGAATGTATCTCACTATGTAACTTATACTTACAGAATCTGCATTGATTTTTATTTTATTATGTTCTGTTCTATTCTAATCTAAATAAAAACTAATGACATCATAAATCTAACAGCAGGCTAATTACATTTTCTGCAGGTAGACAAGACGGTTGAAGAACAGGAAGCGTGGGATCTTTAAGGTGGGCCCTTTGGCAGCCCCGGTTCGTTGATGCCGTTAATATTGTTTACGTTTAACATCTCTTGACGTTTATGGGTCGTTTAAGCCTGCAACGCAATTCTCTTTCGTTTCTTATAGAATCGTTTATTAATGAAATCGTACATCTCTATAGAACGTCTACCACAAATAATAGTCCACCTATTCAATTGGGTTCAAGAAACAGGGAAAAAAAATATAACAAGTTGTTGGTAGGTTATGTTTATTAGGTAATCGCTCTGTAGCACAAAATGTCTCATTATAACACTATTCGATAGTTTTAGTTTAAAATTGTCAATTAAAATGGTCACACGTCTAATTTAGATAGAATATTAATGTGATAATTACATAATCCATAATTCCATAATCACTCCTCTTAATATATAATTTTGGAATTTTTATAAGCCATGAAGTGAAAAGGAGCATATGCATAAAGGGTAGGAAAAGAACAAAACAAGGCACTATTGAGAAAGGAGAGATTAAAAATATCAAAAAGAGTTTAAATTCCGAATGAAACATGAACATATTTCTAAAAGTCCTCTTGTAGTTCTGTCTGAATAGCTCATGTTGTCTTATTAATTGTTTCATATGATATATTAAATTCCTACTATCTAATATATTTAATTGATACTATTAATAATGATATCAATTAAATATGTTTGATAATAATCAATTGTTGTTGTTGTTGTTACTTTACGTCGCACTAGAGCTGCACAATGGGCTATTGGCGACGGTCTGGGAAACATCCCTGATGATGAGCTTCTCACGAATCCNACCCACCCGCACACTGACAGTAGCCAGTGATGCTTGACTTCGGTGATCTGCTGGGAACCGTGTCTTAACGATCAGGGACAATAATCAATTGAATATATCAACTGAGAGCTATTGAAATGACAACATGTGCAATTCGGATAGAGCTATAGCGTTATAATTAGACACACAGGTAAAAATTTTAAAATCTTTGCAAGCAACGAAAAAAAAAATATACACGTAAGAAATAAAATAAAAAGTTAGTGAATCACTATTGAGTAGGGTAGAATTCAAAATATTTTGAAAACAGTTTAATTGCTGGATGAAATTTAAAGTTATTTCTAAATATCTCAATCTTCAGCAATGACATGCATTATTTTGATATTTTAAATTTCACCTTCCGCAATGTTGATTTGTCAGATTTAGAAGTCTTTGTTTTTCCTCGCTGTTGCGATCTTTGATGGTTATGCTTGTTTTACCTTATTTTTGACAAGGATTCCCTAGTTGATTAAGATATGCTTTGTTATTAATTATAATAAAATTTTACATTTATATATTAAAACAGATAATTTAACCACAATTATTTGACCATAATAATTTTAACGGTAATAATTTAACCATTATAGTTTCAACTCGAACATGGAAAAATAATTGCTAATGGTAAATGTTGAACAATTTTTTTACCTACGTTATCAGATTAATGTTATCTACCAATAAATTCCACGTTGCATGTTTAATGAATAAAAATGATATTTACTGTTTATCAGTTTACGTTTAATTATTTCATCAGACATTATTTCTAATTTCAATATATTTCTACTTCAAATAAAATTATTGTTGAGTTTTTTATATAATTTTTATTTTCAGATTAAAATTTAATTATCCATAAAATGAGGACTGCAAAACCAAATATGTAAGTAAGTTTTATTTCCTTCTTTCTCGCGACTTATTCTTTTATCATAAAACTCATATTATCAAACATATAACTTTTTCCGCTCTAATTATTATAAGTTTATTAAAATTATTCGAATGCAAATTTGCATCTTTAAAAATTTAGCAATGAAACCAAAAATCTTCTCTCATTTCTCAAAACGACCTTATTCCGCACCAAAAGCAATTATTTCAGAAGAAATTTTTACCGAAAATTAAATTCACAACTTATTTATTTAGAAAACTTCGCCCTTACTGAGTTCAAAGCAACGCGGCTTCTTGCTTTGTGGAATTTAAATATTTTATGCGTCTTCATGCATATTCATCGTCTGCTTTAGGGGTAACATTCCTGCCAAAATGGCGACTCTACTTCTCGAGCTTCCCACAAAGTAATGAAATTCTGCAAACATACCCTCAACCCCTCCTAAGTTTCCATCTGGTTCCCTTTACAAACACCAGAACACCCCTCCCCCTACCATCCTGGCATTCCCGCAATGCAAACACATTTCTATCGATTTTTGGCGCCCCTTTCTTTGAAAAATTCCATGTTTTCTGTTGTTTCTGGCTTGTGTAATATTTTTTAAGGGGCCAAGCCACGCGAATACTGTTTTAAGTTTAATTTTCTAATGGCTTTCTGAGTGTATTCCATTTTAGTATAATTAAATACTCGGCGGTGTTGTTTAGCTCGCCAAATGCTTAACTTCTTTCTTATTTGCAGTATTCTTGTTTTTACTTCATGCTTTGGCGACGCTGTTGTTAAATGTCTTTTAAAACAATGCCTTTTCTATTTTCATTTTATGTTCTTCGAAAAGAACTGCACTTGTTGTGATTGTTTTTATATTTTTCTCATTCTTTTTGGTTGATGTGATGCTTTTTTTCTCGTGTGGTCTTTTCTTTAATTGTATCTGTGTCTTAAGAATAAGAACAAGGAGGATTTTTTTGTGAATTAATAAGATAGTTTTGATTAAAATTGTGATTGCTATATAAGATAGCCTTTGTGATTATTATAATTAACTAAAAAGGTTCAATTAGAATAATAATTATTTTTAAGAAATTACAAAAAAATATGCATAGACAAATTACTTAACGTTAAAAAACGATAACATTCTTACCAAATGCGAACAACTCATTAAGCGTAAAATACTGGGAGCTGTATTAAAATGTTATAAGCCTGTTATTTTTTTTCTTTCATAATTTCTTGATTGACGGTCTACAAAGAACTCTGTTTTATTTCAGTAACGCTGTCATTTCAATAGCTCTCAGGTGAAATATTCAATTGATATTATCAAACATGCTTAATTGATACCAAATAGTATCAATTAAATATACTTGATAGTAGGAATTTAATATATCATATTAAATATCAATTAATAAGACAACATTTAATATATCAATTAATAAGACAACAAGTGCTATTCGGATAGAACTACAAAATGACTTTTAGAAATATATTCAAGTTTCATTCGGAAATTAAAGTCTTTTTAATATTTTTAATCCCTCCTTTCTCAATAGTGTTTTGATAACGTTTTTGTTCTTTTCCTACCGTTTACGCATGTGCTCCTTTTTACTTCATTGCTTATAAGATTTTCAAAAATATATATTAAGAGGAGTGATTATGGAATAACCTATTTATGTAATTGTCTCATTAATATTCTATTTGGATTAGACGTGTGGTCATTTTAATTGTTTTTGATTGGTCAAAGAGTTTATACTGTAGACGACTAATACACTAAAAACTATCATGATTTGAGATGGAAACTATTATATTAATTACATGAGCAGTGAATATATGAAACTTTTTTTGATTAATATAAAGTAATTTCTGCAATCGATATATTTTTCAATCTGAAATAGTTGCCCCATGTATATAGAATGGTATCAAAAAGAAGAAAAAAAATGTTTGTTTGGTGTGTACTACATTTCTCTAAAATTATTACGAGAATTTAAAATATACTTAACATTTGATTTCAAAACATAATTTTAAAAAAAAGATTTTTGATCATTTAAATTTAAAGAATAACGAAATTTCTGTGTTTAAAATAAAATTTTGCTTTTGCTCAACGTTAATGGACATTCAGCTTAATGTTTATGTTTTACGCTTTGCAGATTCCAAGTATTTATATTTGAGCTTTGACAATATACGAATTTACGATACACTCTAAAAGTTATTCAACACATTCTCAATTTCTTTGTCTTTTCAATTGTGTCAATATTTTTGTTTAAAATTCAATTTTAAAAGTCACTAGAAATCAAATAAAAAATACAGATCCAAATTTCTTTATGTTAATAAATAAATAACGGTTTTCACTCCAACTTTTGATATGCAACCGTTAGATCTTTTCAAATATTTATCAGTCACCAAACTTTTTTTAATGCACCATTATAAATTTACTTAAATTGCTTAGTAATTTAATTTTCTAGAATTTTCTACAGTTTTTTTTGTCTGTAAGTGCAACTTATTACATTTTATTCTGTTATTGGTGAATTGTTCTCATCAATTATTTGATACTTTTTTTTTGTTGTTTTTTATAAAGTTATTGATAATAGTTATCATTTTATTAAGTTGCTTTCTTATGTCACTCACATAGTTTGTTAGATGTTAGAAAATATTAAAGTAAGTTATTTAAAATGAAATAATGCATGACATACGGTGATATTTAATATAATAAATGAATAAGACATCAGTCAATGTATAAAAGGCAAAAAAACAAAAATTATTTGAAGTTATAGAAAACTAAACCTTTTCATAATTATTTACTTCTTATAAGTTAAATGGGATTTTATTTAAAATGAATTGGCACTCAAAAGTGTATTTTTTCCAAACAGTTACAGTAGCATAATTGCGCAACATGTTTTTTTTAATTTTTTATTTTATTTATTTATTTATTTTTTTATTGTTGAATGTATATCTAATTTTTTTTAAATAAATTTCTGTTACAAGGAATCGTGCTTTCTTAGAAATTTTCGAAATAGTTTACTTAAAAAAATTTTTTTTTACGTATCCGTTTTGAGAGGACATAAAAAATCTATTACAAAAATAACTTATAATAGCATATTAGATACTACTATAATAGCAGTGCCTATTACCTTAATTAACTAAACCTCATTAGCGTCTAGGATAGCCTGAAGACTTTTTTATGACCCTCCAAATTAGAAATATACCAAAATTTTTAGCTTTAACTAACTGAAATATTTTAAAAAGTTCGTCTTCCATGTCTATTTAATGTTTAATTAAATTTCAGAGCTTCAAAATTAATAATTTTTAATTAAAGATCTATCAAACTTAAACTGAATTTTCACTGGTATAGGGAATACTGGACCTTCTTAAATTAACCCCCAGGATCATTTATTACCCCCAGGAAAAATTTTAAAATGCCTCAAATTAAAAAGGCTGCAAACTATTGTATATTTCGTTCAACAGATATCGGATATTGTAAGAAATGTGAGAACAGAGGAAACACAAAATGATAATAATAAAAAACATTGACATAAACACAATGTGTACAGAAATCAATATAAAGTGCCATCAAAGCAGACAACATCAAAAGCTATAAAAGATTCGTTATGAGTCAAACTTTTTCTTTCGCCTTTAAAAAGAAATAAAATTAAGCAACAAAAAATATCGTCACATAATCTGCGTCACATGGGGTGTGAAAAACGCTGACTTGGCGATAATGTGAGTTAAATGCGTGTCAACTTCGTTTCTACTTTGCATATTTATAGCCCGCAAATGAGGCTTTAAAATTCGCATTCGCTAACTATCGCTTTTTGTGCTCATCTATAATAGCATGTTGTTGACAGTTTCGTAATTTATAGTTGCTCGTGATCTGTTTCAGTGCATTTTGTGCACTAAAATGTACACCACGTATTGCTTTTTTTTTAATCGATTCCGGCAAAAGTGATTAACTTAAGTCAACAGCAAAAAATGATGATTTGCTCATCATTGTTTGTAGTTGCCAATAATCGAAATTAATTTTGATCAAGAAATTGTTTCCTTTTTGACAAAAAGCATGAACTATGCTTAAGTACTTCCGAACATGCTATTTTGTTTGCCTTATTGATTGATTAATATGAATGAATCAAGAAGTACACTGTGATGAGTCGAACTTTTTAGTTTTTTTTTAATTTAGGTTTATAAATAAATATANTATATATATATATATATATATTGACTATTTAATTGTGCTAAATAGTTTCTAATTAGAAAATTGTTTTTCATAATCGGTTCTGTTTTTAAAAATATGAACTCACCTAAGTTAGAAAACCATGCAAGATTTTCAATCGTACAAAAAAGTGGGTTTATTTAATTACTGAAATTCTAAAATATTTTGTCTATCTTTTTTATAATATTTTAAATTTGAAACAGTTATTCTCTATCAATTATATTTTTAGAGTTAATGATCTTTTAATGTTCCGATACATTTCTTTTTTTTAAATTTCTTTCTAAATTATTTCTTTCTAAAATACGTAATTTTTATTAATCGTTTAAAAATTACTATATGTTTATTAATTGTTCTTTTAATGTTCTAATAGATTTCTTTTTTTAAAATTTCGTTCTAAATTATTTCTTTCTAAAATAGATAATTTTTATTAATTGTTTAAGAATTATTATTTGTTTCTTAATTGTTCTTTTACTGTTCGAATACATTTCTTTCTTTTTTAAATTCTTTCAAAATTATTTCTTTCTAAAATAGCTAATTTTTATTAATTGTTTAAAAAAAACTATAGTACAGAGATTTTATTTTTTAATTTTTTGCTTATGGTCATTTATTGATATTAACAAGCAATAATTATTTAGAGGGCCAACAAAAATTTTCAAAATAAAATTTTGAATTTATTGCTACGGTATATAAATTACAAAAAAAATGGCTTTAAATTATTTTTTCTTGCTTAGTTATACATATTAAATTTTCATATGATGTCAATTTGGTTTCCATATTTTTTTTAAAACAATATTTTGATATTTTATTTAAATATTTCTAAGCTACGCCATCTGGCAACATTTTTTTCTCCCTAAGAATACTTTTTTAAAAACTCTGCTTGAGAATAAAATAAATTTTTTAACAACTTATTTTTAAAAAAAATTATATTCTTTGTATTTTTTTCGGTTTGCTAGAAATGGAAAGCTTTTGCCAAATCCTTTAACAGGAAATCACATAAAACCTGTCTACAATCCTACGAAATACAGGAAATCATTTCCTACGCTTGTCAACCGCAAACTGCAGATGCGGTTCGAAACTCAAAGGTTGTCATTTGATAACCCCCTCCTTCTTGCCTCCCTCACTCACTCTTTTCTCACGTGACTTAGTCCTCATCTCTATCCAGAACTTAAATCATCAAAAAGTGCAAATTGCTTTCCAGAAACCTTAGAAGTTGGTGATGACAATGCTTTGAAGGAGAAGAAAAAATATCACTTTTCAAGGAAAACTTTTTTTTAAAAGAAAGAGTCACATAGTTTATGTGGTATGTACCCGTACGGGGTCGCCGGGAATGCTGAAAGACCCAATCCAGGAGCTACAAAGACATCAGGCAGGGGAGGCAGATGTCATCAAATGTCCCTTTAGGCCTCTTTTTCCCACAGAATGACTTAGAAGGGGACGTCTTCAACTCCGCCCCCCACTCTGCTCAGAATGAATAAATCAATTAATTCCTATTGCCTTAGTAACGAGTAATTAATGGTAGATTCTTCTCATATAAGAAAAATAGAATACTTATTCTTCTATAAAAGACTGTAATTAATGAATGTCGTCATCCTATGGTGATAGTTTATATTATCTTAGTCACTTTGGTAAATGTTTGAAAATGTTTGAATGCTGAAATGTTTGTAAATTTATTTAATCTCTTACTCCAGCAAATTTAGACAGCCTGCACTGATATTAAATCTTAAATAGTTGTTAAAGTTGAAAATTATCTGATCTATGTCTTAAGTGTGAGTATTTAAACACATAATATGGTACAGCTATCCTCTGTTAACAACCACTCGATTTTAAAAACATAGATTTCTTTTAAAATAAATTTTATGGTATTTTTATTTAATATAAAGACTGATAATCAAAAATTTTTAATTATAAATGATGTTAAAAATTATGCTTATTATTATTATTAAAATTTAGTATTAGAGCTTTGTAAGGTTAACCGTTTGTAAATTGAAATAATTTTTAGACGAATAAGACGAAGTATATTGATGTTTAAATTTTCATAGGACGATTAAAAACAGTATTTATTTAATTTTTAATAATTTACGTAAGCCTGAGTTTTTGTTTTTATCATGATCTTTTTTACAAAAGAATTTAAAATATAATCCACATGAGCCTTGATAGGGTATTTAATTTTATCAAGAGATTTCGTCTTCCTCGATTTAAGCATTTTGTAAGGATGGTGCTTGTCAGATTACTTTGAGATAAGGGAAAAGCTCATTTTTGAAAATTTATATTTTTGATATTGTGATCAAACTAAGTGACGCTAGAAAGTGGTGATTATACAATATATATATTGATTAATTATTAGTGAAGATTTTTTCTGTATAAATGAGAACATCTGTAGTCTATTTTCAGATAAAGAAAAAATCTTATTAATTTTTTAAGAAGTATTTAGTTATTACTCATTTTGATCTAGAGAAGAGTAAATTAAATATAAATGTTTTTTTTTGTATTGAAAAATTGACATTTATAAATTTATTTTATTAGAACAGTTACAGGTTTTTAAAAATATATAATATAGGTTTTTAAAAATTTTAAAATGTGTGTAAGAAATTTGAACGTTAATTTAACGTAATGATAAAGAAAAAAAATTGAACTTTGTAAATCTAGTAAGAAGAGGAAGCTCTGATTGAAACTATATTCCTGGTTTATAAACCCAAAATATTCCGTAAGTATTTGGTAATTTTTCTGTTCATATGATATCGGTTTACTGGAAATTCTGGTTTTTAAAATTACAATTCTTATTACCACACACTTAAATACAATTGTACAAAGCTGAAAACTACATTTAACCAAACAAATCATTTGCATGACATGCTCTAAGGTATTGTGATAAAATTATCAAATTTCACCACATTTATCAAATTTTATCAGATATTACGAAATTATATTTTATTGTTAAGTTTACCAAAATCATTACCAAAGCAGTTCGGTGAAAATTTTTTGTATTTGATGCTTGAGATTTTGTTGCTCTTACAGAGCCAGAAACGCAGTAAATTTTACTATATTCTAATAACTTCACAATTTTTTTTCTCTATACATGAAACATTAATTAAGGCACAAAATTGAATAAAATACTATAAAATGAATTGAAAATATATTTCCTTTTACTAATTAGTTATGGATTTAATCATAATTTTTTTTGTCTATTTGACACACTAGAAAAATTTAAATTTTTATAATGATTGATAATCTGGATTTTATATTTGTTTGAGTTTTGCTAACTTATAATTATGTTAATTATGCTATCTTGTAACTATGTGACCATTTAGATTCAAACTCTCTTTGATATTTCATATGCGCGATATTTTCTAATCTAAAATCTGCCAACTTATAACACTGAAATTGACAAAAAACAAAACAAAAAAAACATTTAAAAAACACCAATAGTAAAATTTTAATTAAAGTTTAAACGCATATCACATAGGAACGTTTTTAGGTTTTTGATAAAATTTTACTATTTGCGACTTTTAAACGCTGTTTATAGTAAATTTAAATTTCAATGCTCTCGTTGTTTTATAACTTATAATAGTTTCATAAAACATTTCTGTAGCATCTTTATTTCCTTTGATAATATGGTTCTCATTTGAATCAGTATTTTACTAATTTAATGACAGTTTTGTATAGCATATATATAACAGTTATCTATATAACACTCATTTTATTTTCGGGCTGTTATTTCAATCTGAATTTTGCTAACTTATAGCATTTCTGAATAGCATCTTTTTACATGGAGAAAAAAATTCTGATAAAATTACCACACTGCATGGTAAAGTGGTAAAGACATTTCAGGTAAAAAAGAAACATAATTCTGCTAATGAAACAAAAATATGTGTTTTTTAAACCAGTCATATGGTTACGATTTAACCTGAAGTTCTGGTTCACAAAATTATAATTCCTATTGCCTCATATTTAGTCAAAATACAAAACTGAAAACTAAATTTAACCGAATAAATTTTTTTCACACCATGCTCTAGGGTACTATAATGAAATTACTAAATTTTACCACACTTATCAAATTTTAGAGCATATTACGAAACATTATTTTATTGTTTATTTTACCAAATTAATCACCAAATCCTATCACTAAAAATTACTGTGCTTTTTGGTGCTCTCATGGAGCCTGATACATAGTAAGTTTTACCATAATCTATAAGTTTTGACCGTACTTTGTGATATTTGAAATTCTGGCTCTCATTTAAGTCTAATTTCTGAAAAATTTAATAACTTTCTATGTATTATTCTGATTCTATTTGAATCTGAATTTTGCTAAATTGCAGCAGCTTGATCTAACAACTATCTTAGATTTTATCAGAACTCTCTACCCAACCCACGTATGTGGAATAAATCAGTGGGAGCAAAACACTATCACCTTGCTCCTCTTCTATCTTTGGAAGCTCCTCCTATCAGCCGCCTATCTTGTTATCAAAGACTTATTCATGCAGCATAAAATGTCACAAGGCGTTGCGCGACTTTTGCTTCAGTTTTACTGCCGTAGTCGTAGATCAGCTATACAAATAGAAGCAATGATTGGACTCAGCTGTTGTAGAAATCAACAGATTGTTAACCTGCAAAAATATACCAACTTTCAAATGCGTTCATTAGACAAAAATTCAAAGAGGATGTTTTTTTTTCCTTTCTTTATCGGAAGTAATTACGTACATCTGGTATATTTTAATTTATTGTTTTAACTTTTGGAGCATGATGAATCAAACCATCGTTTGAATTTGCTGCAACCATAATAAGGTACTAAAATGAACCATATTATCATACTTTTTAAATTTGCGACCATAGCTTAACTCCAACGAAAACATGGCTCAATAACACTTTATAAGCTTGCACAAAATCTGAAACGCATTATAATGCAAATGTTATGGTTGAACTTTGAATCTGTGTTTTTGAAACTGTATATATGGTGAAAAATTCCAATAAGAACGAGGGCTGATAAGCGATAACTCCTAGTTATCAAATCATCAACGTCTAAGAAAAAAAAATCTAAAATTACAGGACATTTACAAAAAAAAATTAAACATAAATTAGAATTGATTCATATATTCATAATTAATACTCCGTTAAGTCTCGCCTTTCTTAATTACTCATTTATAATTATTAGTAATTAAGCCTTAAGCTTAAGATATTTCTTAAATGTCTTATAATTAATCTGAAGGAAACATTATAAAATAGAGATTTGCAAACTAACTTTTATTTTGCACCTAATTATAAAAGAGAATGATTTTATTAAAAAAATTATATTATTAATTTTTGATTAACACACAAGGAAATTATTGTAACACACTGTTGGAAATTTCCCGGAAAAAATGATTAAGTAACAACTTATTTAATTGTTATTTAACCATATTCAAACGAAATAGTCAATTTTGTTAGTCAATTTTTTTATAGTCAATTTTTTTTAATATAAAAGTTACTCATTGAGATACAATATATGAATTTATGTTTAAATGAATAAATTCCTTTTATCAATGGTTCTTTTGTATAGGTTCAATGAATGGATCTAAAAGATTCAATAATTGAACAATTTGCATGTTATTACGATTTCAGAAAAAACGATGACACTTAAGTTTGTCGTATGATGTAAAATTGTAGCTAGAATTTATACGATTGTCTTTACTTCGTATAAATTCTAATAAGATTTCATTGTAAAACTATTTAATGAGTGAAATAAAATGCTTCACCGTTAAAATAGAAGCTTCAATCATTTGTAAAAAAGGCAATTTATTTTCTCTCGAAGTTATTAATCTGTTTCCCATCCACAAAAAAATTTATTTCACTTTCTTCATTATTTTTCTAATGACATGATTGTAAGATTTCAGTGAAGAAAAGATTTAGATTATCGCTTTCTAATCATACTTTAATAATTTTAACGTTATTCTGTCCTTAATTTAATTTTTAAGATATTACTTTGCAAAAATTCTCAGATCAAAGTACTGTAAAAAGTCAGCACTCAGGGTACCGGAACTTTTTACCGAAAATCCATTTTTACTGGAACATGTTACGGAAGAAAAATTTAACATAATTTAATTTTTATAGAACTAACTGTAAAAATTAGGGTATAATATTTTGCAGTAAAACAGATGATGCTCCCCAAAAGCAAGTACTTTATGCAGTAATTTGATCCGGAATTTTTTACAGTGTAGTTTAAGCGTGTAACTTTTATTCAGGTAACTTTTCTTTTAAGGAAATATTATTACCCTTCATATGACTTAGTTTGCAATTCTAAAGAATCAAGTTAGCAAAAAGAAATATGTAAAAGCTTTAAATATCTTTTACTAAAAATCCTTTTTTGAATTTCAAGGCAAAATGACATATTCATGTGCAATGTTTCATTTCTAAACATCAAGCGTTCACAAAATCAAACAGAAAAAAAAACCCAGTTAATTGGGGCGTTTTCTTCCCCCACTTATTAGAAAATATTTCTGCAAGTTTCACATTCCAATTAAAACTTTCCGAGATACGCTCTGCCGTTTTGTTAATTGCGTGCATTTTTTACTACACAATTCAGAGTACTGAGAAAATCCTTTCAATTAAATCCGTAGCTGAAATTATGACCCAACGCCTGGAGGAACCCTCGTTTAACAACTTTTCTCTAATAGCTGGGGGAGAGCGAATGCAAGAACACTTTCAGCATTCGTAAGTTAGGCCTCTATTAGTTACCGTCCTTTTAATTTTTTCGTTTTCTTCTCACGTCTTTGAAGAGGAAAAAGGCATTCCGGAAGAAGCGAGAACATTTCACGCACTCCTACCTTCCTCCCCATTCGAAACACGTATCCTGGAAAAGTTTTCTTATTATCCCGAAAGAGTAATCGATGCAGAAAATGCATTACACCCGCCGTACTCACCCGATTTCTCTCCCCCTTCCATTTTACTTGTCCAGCGACGCTCGGCTGCTTCTCATCAAGGCTTTTGCCGGATTATAACTTCGGACGCCCCCACCTCTCTCGCTCCTGTGCCTTTTCCAATAAAATACCGGTATCGACTTTTGGGATCGGGCATTCATAAACGGGGTAAAATTCCGGGATCGATAACACCCACCAGCTGCAAATTTAGGAAAGATAGGGTGAGGGGAAGATGAAATTGCTTCTGGGGATGGAGAAGGAAGCAGACGAGTTTAAAAGAGTGTGTGAACTCTTAAAGAGTTCTATCTTTGTTTGGGGATTGGAACATTTTGCGGATTCTCATCACGATCTTTATTCATTGCTTCACGGGAGCCAATCATTTCGCTGGAACTTGATACGTCTCTGAAAAAACTTTCTTTCCATATTTCGTGAAAATATAGGAGCTTGCAATGAATAAAGATGATGATAAAACTTTAAAAAAATTATAATATTAAAAAAAAAATCCTGGAACATGCATATATTTGATAAACTTCACTAAAAAAAATTTTAAGAAAAAAAGAAAAAAGTTATGCATTTTCTACTAAATTTTATTTATAAAATAGCTGGATTCTTAGATTTCATTTAATCAGTGCTGAGAAACTAGAAGTTCAAAACTTATCTATCAATAATATAGTTTTACTTCATTGAAATATGCTTCTCGAATTAATTATTTGTAGATTATTAATATAAAAACGAAAGCACTATATTTTATCTTTAACATTATAGACTATATACACTATAATGTTCAAAAACTGGAAATTCAAAAGCTATATTTCATAGAATATAGTGTTACTTTATTTAAACATTTATCCCAAATTTTAAAAAAATAAAAATAATAAATGAATTAATTAATAAATAAATATAAATACATTTCGATGTTTAGATACTGGAAATGTAAAATCCTTTTTCATAAAGTATAATTTTACTTCATTGAAACATACATTGAATAAGATATGTTTTCGGAAAAAAGTAAGAAAAAAGCATTAACTTTAAATCACAAAAAATTTATAAGTAATATTTTTTACAAAAAAATTTAGTTCGGCAAAATATGTTTCACTTGTCAAATATGTTCTGTAAGTTATGAAGAGCAAGAAATAAAAAATTCATACATTTAAATTGTTTATATAAAATTTCTTTCTTACACTATACCTATATGAAAATATTTTACCCTATATGCAAAAGAAATAGGTAATTAATCTAGTCATAATAATTTTTTTTTCAAAAATATTTAAAATGTAGAAAGCACTATAACTCTTTCTAAAGAAGAAACATTGTATTGTTCCAAATTATTTAACATTTATGTAATTATATTAAAAATTATTTCGTATTTTTTATTTAGAATGAAAAACTCTTCAAAAAAAAAATTTTTTTTTTTTGTACATTTGTGCCTAACTAGCATTTTATGCAACCATAAGATTTGAAGGATGAATTAACATGAAATTAAAATAAAATATTTCGAATCCACTGTTTTTCGAGATTTTTTAGGATTTTCTTTCATGTCTGTATTGTGAAAATAATTTCATTATTGTGAAAGAATAAATTATTGGGATCAAAAGAAAACATTCCAATTAAAGTAAATAAGATTCCAGCAATTAAGTTTATGTAAAATCGGAGAATCTCTAAAATTTTATAAATAAATGCGTTTTATTTAATTTAACACGTGTTAAGTTGAAAACTTACTCTCAAGTATTAGTACAGTTTAAGTAAATATCTTGAAAAATATTTCGATGAAATTTATGTTTTTTTGAAATTTTCTTTATGATTTTTATAAATGAAACGACACTCAATGGTGAAGTTGCTTTTAAATTATATATAATTACGTTCTGATGAAGACTTATTGTTTCTTGCGTTGTTTTCGCTTGTTTATGATTGCGTTTCTTCATTTTCAAATTAAAATTAAAATGTTTAATTGAAATTGCATTATTTTATTTTTAGTGGACCAGAATAGGCTAAAGAGGCAGGAAATTAGAAGCTAATCAAGACAGTTTAATAAATCTATAGACTGAACAGAAAAATATGAACCACTGGAGATTAAGTATTTTATACTTTTTTTTAAAAAAAAATTATTAATTTCAGCAAAATTACCGATTTTCTGGCATGCAAAATTAGATTAAGAAAAGATTTCTTCATCGTTTTTTATCCATCATTTTTCCTTGAAATTTAAGTAATTTTTCATGATTAATTTGTTTTGTTCATATGGCTAAAGTTGAATTAAACATTTGTAAAATTTGAGGTCACCTTATAATCTTACTTGCATCAAGGGAAATTTTAGTTACTTTTGATTAAAAATCTTTATTTCAATGAAGGTTTTCAATATATTTTAATTCAGATTTAAGGTTTAGTGCCGAATTAATTTTATTTTTAGTGCTTAAAAACTGATGTCAAATAAAAGCAAAAGTCAATTTCAAGAGAGAAGGAAGACCCTACCACTACAATGCGAATACATTTATACTAGATAAGTACCATTTAAGTATTGCTGAAAATAATTCTTATGCTGTTAAAATGTTATTTATCGTTTTACACTTCCATTTACCATTATAAAAGTAACATTTTATAATTTCAGATTATTTTAAAATGGCTTGATTTATTAATTAGTAAACAGCAACTTAGATTAATTTTACAAATCAATTAAATATTATTGTAAACAAAACTAACAATTGGGATTTGGGGTAAATCTTAAAATTTCTCTTGTTCAGATCAGAGTCCGTAAAATTTTAAAAAGTTTGTGCAGATAATTTTTTGTAACGCAGAATTTAAATTAGCTAACAGATTTAGTTTGAACGATATAATGGCACAAGGAAAATTACTATTAATGCAATAATATTGTTAAGTATAGTTAACAATAGTATTGTATTAATACTTTTCAAAAATATCAATAGTTACTTTTAATATTTGGGGTAAATATTAATAGTTGTGGAAACTAAATTAACCTCAATGTGTAAGATTGGCTGTTTGAGTTACAAAATCAGTATTAATTTTCTTGGTCTTATTTTTAATTTAATACTGAGAAAAAATTATTCTTGAAGCAAATTTAAGAAATTTTAAATTTGCATTTTTTGTAGTATTTTCTTAAAAATTAAAATTGCATTACAATAGAATGCATAATTTACGGACGATAATTCAATCGAATTTTATTTCCTAATTTTTCAATAATTATGGAATAAGTCAAAATTATGAATAACGCTGATTTAACAAATTTTATTTTATTTACTGGTATTTAAGATATGAGAGAAAAATGTGTAATTGTGTAAGAATATTTTAAACATAAAAAAATGCTTATCATGTAACGAAGTTCTTGGTTAAACATTTTTAGAATTTTTACTTTAACTTCGCTGTCGTTTTTCAAATTACTAAAGTTGCAACTAGTTATAAGAAAAGTAAGAGAAAATATTGTGTTTCAGCGTTGAAATATTTGGGGTTTTATAAATTAAGAAATATTTAAGTTACAAATAAATGTTACACAAATTACTTAATATGACTAGAGCCGATTCGAAAATAAAACATAAAAAAACAAATGCTATGCTTGAATTAAGTTATTTACTGGCAACACCTCAATTTGAAATGAAAAAACAACATTTTTTTTTAGTTAATCAACACGTTCAATAATCCATAGCATTATTATTGCGCAATTTGCGCAATTCAAAGTGGCGAAAAAAATGTCTACCATCACTTATAAATGGTAAGGCGAACACAAAATCCCGTCAAGAAAAACGTTTTATGAGTTATCCGAGTTTAACTAGTTTATTGACTTTGAAAAAACTTGACAGTTATCCTGAATAATGAAGTGAATCTCTTGAAGGAGATTCGTTGGCGAGAATTATAACCGAAAATAAGCTTCAAGCAAATTGTCACTTTCGCGTTTCGCAAACAAGCCGGCATATCAAGCATAAAAATGTTGTTAAGCTTTTTGTTAATCCGAAAACAAGCAGGAAACAAAGGTGCCAGCACGAATATCCCGCCAGAAAGTAAAAAAATTAAACTGAGAAGGAAGGAAAGAAAGATTTTGATATTTTTTATTTGATAAAAGATTATTATCCTTGCGTAAAAGAGTGATATTCTTTGTTACAAAAATATTTTGGTTGCAAAATTTTGTTCGCTAAATTTTTCATTACAAAAATTGTACTAAGATATTATAATTATTGTTATAAAATACTTATGACAAAAATATTTGCACAGTTTATTATTTTCAATTTATTTATTTGCAAATTTAATTTGTTCTGCTTGGTGAAGTTAAAGGAACTTCAAATTAAACCTTTTGCAAATTAATCAAGTTTCAACTTAAATTCTAAATATGAAAAGTTTATTATTTAATTCGCTAATATGGTTAAATTTATTTACAAGAGGTTTAATTTAATTAGTTTTATTTGATTTGCTAGAAAATTAATCTGATTCTTAATAGATATTTGATTTACTAAAAATTTAAAATAATTCCTGAAAAGATTAATGTGACTAATATGTAATTTAAATTGTTGAAAGGCAAAATTACTTCGCAAAAGATTTAATTTGATTTGATAGGAAATAATATTGATTCTCAATTTTAAATTTAACTTGATACGTTAAGTTTGTGATAGAGATTCACAAAACTCTTATTTTGATTCTCTAAAAGTTTAAATTAAATCTCAGTAGGTCAAATCTAATTAAAAAATATAAATTAGGTTTGAAAAAAATTCTTTTTTAATGTGAGGAACTTTTTAAGTAGTAATTAAAATTTCATGCTTTTTCCCAAAAGTTTCCCAAATTTAATGTAATTTCAAGTTGTTCCAGTCAAGATACATTTTTTATGCAAAAAAATTACTATCCTAAATGGACAATTTTTCGAGACTAGCTCATCAAATGCAATAACATAATTTGTAATTTATTTATAGAATAAAATTTTCTCGATACATTTACTGGGTTTAAAAATCTTTATATACTTTGTTAATAGACTATATAAAAAGTTTAATGCACATAATAATTATTGACTGTATGACTTTGAACTCCAGCAAAAAAGTAATATCCCTCACATTTTCCTATTTATATTCTGTTGAGCATGTAAGCTGGAATAGTCTTATTCCCTATTTTTATTGTGCCACATTTGAACAGAAATTAAGTGAGTTGTTTTAGGATATATATATATTCTTTAATGTAGCTTGATTTGTTACACCCTTCTCCTCAGAATTGATTCATATTACTGTGCAATCAAGTCAAATATGGATCCATTTGGAAAATATTAAGGTTTAACTTGGAGCCCTATTACTCCTGCAGAGAAAGCAATATTATGGTAGAACACAAAACAAAATTTTTGAAATATATTGTATATTACAGAATAATAATATTATTATGCTAACATGCACATAAACATATTTTACTTAAAGACTGGCATACTTATTTTACGAAACACTAGGATGAGCAATTTGAGGTAATAGAGAGATTCTCGTCACATTCCGTACGCTCATATACTTATGTTTTTTGCAAGCTCTGTAGAAAACCGAGACTGTTTTAAAGTATGCAGAGTTTATGTTCATGAACGTGTGCTGCGCGAAATAAAACTGCTAATTCTTTAAAATAGAAAGATTTATGGTTCTAAGATGGTACTTTTTGCAATTTTATATGCAATACTCATACTCGATTTTCCAATCCATCATCGTNTATTATGGTAGAACATAAAACAAAATTCTGAAATATATTGTTATATGCTGAATAATAATATTATTATACTAACATGCACATAAACATATTTTACTTAATGACTGGAATATTTATTTTACGAAACACTAGGATGAGCAATTTGAGGCAATCGAGAGATTCACGTCACATTCCGTACGCTCATATACTTATGTTTTTTGCAAGCTCTGTAGAAAACCGAGACTGTTTTAAAGTATGCAGAGTTTATGTTCATGAACGTGTGCTATGCGCAATAAAACTGCTAATTCTTTAGAATAGAAAGATTTATGGTTCTAAGATGGTACTTTTTGTAATTTCATATGCAATATTCGTACTCGATTTTCCAATCAATCATCGTTTCAAAATCCGCTTTCTTATTTGGCGGTTTACCTTTTGGTTGTAGTTTTGTCACTTTTTGCTGTTATCGCTTTTTCTGGTAAACGACTCGTCTGGAGTAGCCTTGATAAGAATTTTAAAATAGCAACCTACATGCTTTCCCTTCCTTTTCGCGATTTCAATAATTTGTTTTGGAATAGTACTCAATTGTATATTGATAACTTTTCAAACAATGTAATTTACGGATTGTATCTTTCTAAAACTATAAAAATTAAGTTACACACATGTGATAATAAAAACTTTGTTACACTTTTTGATTAGTTATATATATATATATTCCTCTCAAGTGTAAGAAGGTATTAGTACTTTTTCCTTGGTCTTAATCCTTTTTCAACAAAATTAAAATAAAAAATAATTGCTGTAAAAATGTATAGATTTGGTTGGATATTCGTAGTGATGGCTAAATAAAAATACTATCCCCTAAATAAATTCCTGTTTTACACTAAGTACTTTAATTTTTTTTTTAAAGTAACAACATTTCTAAATAAGAATATTTTTTTTATAAATTTTAAATAAGAATAATAAGGTAAGTTTTTGACAAATGAGACAAAGATATTGACAAGCTATTTGAAAAACTATTATAAAAGCTTGCAAAAAATACTAGGTGTACACAAAAATTCAGAATACTTAATGATTTAACAAATGCATAAATTTTTCATAAATCGAGTCTAATATAATTATATCCTTTCTCTCACGATGTTGCAAATAGTAATTTACTTGACTAAATAATTTTCACTATGATTTAAGATGTATATTTTAATTTAAATTAATCAACCAGTAATTTAATTAGATTTATACTTTTCAAAATAATTGTTCAAAATTGATAATTATACTTCTAAATTAAAAATTTCTAGCATTAAATCGAATTTTGTAAAAAAGTTTTGAAAAAAAAAAAATATTATTAACAATAAAGTACATGTTTCGAACAACAAGAGTTTTGAGAGCATACGACAATATCAACTGATAATTTCTATGACCGATATCTTATTAGTTAATCTCTATTTCTTAAAATTATTACGATATCTTTAGCTCATTAAATCACACATAAAATTAGATTTTCCATGTTGCAATCAAGGAATCACTCATGGAACATGAACTCTCTAACCAAAATATTTTATTCTTGGAAATTAATAAACAAAAAAATAACTATATAGTGTTCTATTACAAGCAAATGCAAAACTCAATTGAATGAAACATTTAAAGCTTGATTTGATGTGTAATTTTATTTGTATAAGTTCATCATATTCATACTGTATTGATGAAAGTTAAATATTTCTTAGCGAACGTTTCGTTTCTATTTTACAATTTAATAAAAACTCCTCTTATAAAATTGCTCTGTTATTTAATTTTTTAAAATTTTCCTTTAAGACAAAGTGACCTTTTCCGTTATTATGATACTAAAAAAATTATAAGGTGATCTCAGCATATTTATGTAAATCGAATATTCCACCATAAAAAAAATCTGGCAATTAAAAAAACCATGATTTTTGTAATTTTCAATATAATCTCTTTAAACTTATGGTTTAGATGTAAGAACGAGCTCATTTTCTCTTTCATAATTTTTAGTAAAATATTAATTAGTTCTTGACTTTTTTCAATTTTAAACCAATATGAATGCATAGAATACTATAACAAAGATATTATATGACAAAACTGATAAGAGCTAAACATTTCCTTGTATTTATAGTTCAGCTTTTTAATCGAAGTAGAAAATTGTTAATATCGATTATGCTTCATTAATTAGTAACCTATTTTTCAGGAACATTTTAATTTTCAGAACTTAATTAATTAATCAGTTCTACATATTTTAAATTCCTGAATAAATTTTATAATTGTGCTCTACAAAAAATCCCAGGTTTTTATGTAGTTATTTAAAAGAACCTTGATATTATTATTGTACCATCGAATATGAAAAAAAATACTAAAAATAATTGAAAGGGGGAAAAAGTATTGATTTAGAACATGCAACTAACAATAATAAATGAAAAATCAAGAATTTTTTCACTTTCGTTTTGAAGAAAAATACAAAGCAAAATGTTTCTCTTCTAAGAAAAAAAAATTCTACCCTTTACCATTCCTTGCAGCAGCGAAGACAAGAATCACACCCACTCTTTGAAAAAAACAAGAGAGCAGGTCCTAAAACAATGATGGTTTGGAAAATCGCTATCCGCAAGATTTCGTGTATACGCATTGAACTAAATATGCATATCAGTGACACAGAATCATTAAATTAAGCCTGCTCAATTACTTCAACACAAGCGTATGTCATACGATTACCTTTAGGATAATAAGTGAGTGTGAAAAATCTCTTTAACTATTTTTCGTTGTTTGTCTAATAACTTTTAATTATTGTAAATTATTATTAATTGTATCATTGGTACATTGATGAAATGCTGCTTAAAATCTTCTAAGTAATTACTTTTCGTAGAATACTCAGTAACTTTAATATTATTGTTGCTTAATAATCGCCCGATTTTTACAGTATGAATTGAAATCTCATTAACAATTGCATTGTATGGCACTCAATAACTTTATTACTTACTTTACTTATTTACTCGTTCTTTATTACTCAGTATCTTTATTATGTATTGTTAGTTCAGTGTAACTTAAAAAATGTCTGAAAATTTTAAACAAAACTAAACTGGCTTTTTAAATCGAAATTGTTAAAAATTGTAAAATCAATTTATCAGATTTATGATTGGTTATACACAAAAACCTATAAGTGATAATGCGTCTCAAAAAAGATAATTTCAGTGTGATTTAGTAAAACTACATTCTATATCTGTACAATCCAAATTCTTTTCTATCGATCGCCGAAATGCATTCTTTCTCGTGGACTCTTTCCAGTACTTTCTTTCTTTCCTTCTTTTTCATTCGAAAATGCGCGACATCTCGACTGAGCATCCAGGTCAAAATCGTTTTTCGGTCTCTCTTGTAATAGCAATGTAGAGGAATATCGTTCTTTTCTGACTTCCCCAACACACTCACTATCCCCCCCCTTCTAATCTAGAGCTGCCCACCCCCCGACAAAACAGAATTCCCTATCTCTTGAAGTTGAAAGAAATTCTTCTGTATTCCCTGTTTCAGTAGGGAATCAGGGAGAAATAGATAAGGTAAGGAAACATGATGCTGAAATTGAAGGAGGAAGGGAAAAAAAGATGAGCACCTTTTTTTTTTTGGTACCTATTAGGGAGGGAGGAGCAGTCTTTTGTCAGTTTTAGAGATATTTCCCGTTTATTTATCACCAGTGGGGTATTCCATTGGATAAACAGTGATAAGCAAAATAATTTAGATGGTGTTTCGAGAAAAATTCGGTGCATTTCTTGTTATCACCTTAAAAACACCAAAAAACACAAAGAGAAGAAAAAAATGCACCTAGTCATAAAATATTTATGAATTATAGTGGTTGTTCCACGATGTCACTTACTAAACGACTTGCATATTAAAAATACATAAAATAACAAAGAATAATTCATTTTCAAAGGAGAAAGTAAAAAGATTTGAATTATTCAAAATTTGAAACAATTGAAATAGGATTTGGTTTTAAAAAAAATTACAAAAAATATTTGTGGGCCTAGTAGTTATCGACTATGTCAACCTTCATCTATGAAAAGGTACCCCGACATAGAGTCGATTTAACATGTCTAATATAATAGTGAATTGTAGTTGTAATTTCGTAGTGGTAGATACGCTACATATTATAACACATAACTGAGTACAAGATTTCACTTATAATACTCATAATAAGTAATTTATCACAAAAGGCGCTTGATTTTATGAGAATGCGCAAATTGGATGGCATTAACAAATAAATAAACATTCTGCATAATTTCCAGCGTGTGTAAAATAATATCAAAATGAATTATTTTGTCTTAATGATCGGATATTTGCGCACTAAGTGCCATTCTTAATTGCTTAAAGGATAGTCTACAAATATACTAATTATTTAGTATTTACGATTAATTTTAGTACTAATTATAATTATTTAGTGCTACATTACAAAACTAGGATCAAAAAATTTTTTTTCTCTTCTTTAACGTACTTTATTTTTCCGACAAATATCATTAAAATTTTAGGTTTTGGCATTTAAATTTAAATAGTTAAAAACGATATAAAAATATGCTCACTCAAAACAATTCCAACAATTAAACTTTTTTTTTTGACCGTTATGAAAAGAAGTAATATTCATTATAAATTATTTTTTGTTTTAAATTATCTTTGGAAAAATGCATGCAAAAAGTTTTCGATCTGTTTGAAAACTTTCCAAAATATGGCGAAATACACAAAAAAGTAAAATGAACATTAAGGGGTTCAAACTTTCGTCCGCTCTCCTGCTAAGTTATTGGAGCCATATTGTGGCAACTCTTCTTATTTTGAGAATCAAAAATCCAAATCTGTCGAAAAAAAAAGCACGTTTATTCTGCAAACCTACGTTTTTGGGTCTAATTTTATTACTTAATAAATAATTAGAATTTTTAGGATTGATAATTCGAGCTGTGCACTTCTGTGAAAATCTATCAGAAAAGAATTACTCAGTGTCTTGTTTTTTTCTTCTTTTTTCCTTTACTCTCTTAGTGCACACATAATTTTGAACCATGCAAAATAACTTTGAGATAATCTTTTGCTCATTTTCGCTTAATTTTACGTGACTAGTTATTTGACATCAACAAAAACACAAAATAAGAAAAGTTAAACGTTTGTTTCAACAAACCTTCTAAGATCTTAAATAGTGCTTTAAGGTTATTTGTTTTTCGTGATCACGTTGACTTCTTGGAACATTTTCATTATATTTACACAAACCTTACTCTCAACGTAGCCATAAGGATCAGAATTCAAAAAATTGCTGGAAAAATTTGCAAGATTGGTATGAATAAAAAATCCTAGGGAATATAATGTCGATTCGAATTGTGTATATTCTAATTGAAGAGATTTCTCTGTTTGAAATATTCATAAAAAGTTTAAATCAGATTAAAGAATGCACACGATTCTCTTAAAACTACTGCATACAACGTATATTAAAAATATGTATAATATGCATATGTGTATTCCAAATGTGTATGACTGTCTACTAATGTGTAATTTATGCGAGTAGAATCATGTCCAACAACTTTTTTTTTTAATTTCTAATTTTGTTTCCTAAATAATATTTTTTAATGAAACAAATCATATCGGAGAAATTTTTTTTGTGCTGCAAAATAAATTTCTTAAGCCTTCCAAAATTGAAAGTTAATTTTGATGTATACATTTCTTATAGTTAACATGATTGAATTAATTCTCAATATTTTAACAATAATGAAAAAAAAGTCTTAAATTACATGTTTAATACTTTAAGTTATTTAAATGGGTTATTTTTTTTTTTATATTACAGAGAGATATTCAACTGCGATGTTTTCTAGAGAATGCATACACAAGGTACAGAGAAATTGATACTTTTTTTAAATTCATTATGCAATTTATTTATTTACTTTTTTTTTCCGCCAAATTATTATTTTTTTTTCACTAATGACTACAATATTGATTTTCCTTTTATTTTATGAGTAATTATTTATTCTTGGTATTAAGTTCTCTATTAACAATTACTATCATTCAGATAAATCAATTTCTTTTTGTAATATAATCTTGAGAATGTATTTTCAAAATATCGCAGATCAATTAGCAAATGCAACAGATTCAGGTTAAGAACCACTAATTTATTTAATTCATTTTAATGATATTTGTTGTGAAAGTAAGATTTAAAATTTAGTAAGTTTAGTAATTTTTGTAAATTTATGGGACTTATGTTCGGATCGGATCTTACGATTAATTTCTATGATCGGGTCTTATTATTATGGGTTTCATGTTTAACTCTTGGAGTAAAGCTGCATAAGCTTTGAAACAAGCAGCATCATATAAGGTCTTTCAGTGACTCCATTGCAAAAAACCCACATTTTTAGTGATATTAAAAGCATATTTAAGAATATTTAATTTTTTTATCTATTTTTATTTCTATTTTCTATCTATTCATATTCATTTTTCTACATATAATAACAAAAATATTAGCAATTAAAGCCATTTAATAATATGTATACTCATATAAGACTTTTATCAATACAAAAACAGGCAATTCATTATTGTTGAAACAAAACATTTAAAATATTAAATAATGGTTATAACACATTGGGATTAAAAAGGAAAATTCAAATAATGTAATTTTATTTATTGCACGAGATATTAGGTTTGTTGTAATGCATTATTATTATTTTCACCGTTTGTGACCTTGAAAAGTTATTATTATTATTTTTTTTAATAATCGTATAATTGGTACAACGTGACAATAAAAATAAACTTTATGATCAATTTTAGAATTTTTTAAACATGATTTCTGCAAACAAATTGATTATTTTTATTTCCTTTCGTAGAATGTATTTTATTGAGTTTTTTGAAACACATACAGCATCGGCTGAGCAGATGTGATTTTTTATCTTTTTATTTATTGAATTTTTTTTTCGTGGGGAAGGCGGTAATTTCAAAACTTCTAAAATCATCGTATTTTTTAATAAAAATGTTTAACAAAATATTCCTTTTTGTTAATTTTTATTAAATAAATTTATTATTCAAAAAACTTCAAGTGGGTATTCATTAGTTCGAAACGTATTCAACAAAATTATTAATTTATCTTTAACAGCAAAACATTTTTTTAATATTAAATATTTATTCTTAATTCTATCATTTATTCTAATCATATTCAGCAAAGCTATTCCTTTATTCCAAAAGAACAGTTATTCATTCCTTCTAATTTTAAATATTTTAGTGATAGGGACGCAGTGGTTATTTTTTGATTCCACTTAATTATCTGAAAATAAAAATAGACTATTTTAATTCAGCTAAGCAAAATAATTTTAAAAATAAGAAAAGGTTTTTTCTTTCTTCGAAACATTGACGTCTGAAACCATTTAATTAAAATTCAACACAAAACAACAACAGCCATTCTTCCAATTGAAAGAAAATATTCTTTCATATTAAGAACAGAAATTTTAATAAAAAAAAGGCTGCTCTGACCTTAATTAACAGATTTGATTCTACGTTTTGTTAACTATGTGACATATCTCTGCTGTTATTAACTTGATTTTCTCATGTAATCCGAAAAACAACAGTGCAAAAAAAAATTTATGCATTTTTATTGAGGATATGTCTATTTTTTTTTTCATAATAGAAGTGATAACTCCAAAACTCTCAATTAAATAGTGTGAAAAATATCCAACTTTAATATGCGAAAAAAATCTGGAAAGCATATCCAAAAGAAACTGGTTATATATCCTACAAAAATGGCACTCAGGTCATTTTGTTGCTCCGCGAAATGAAAATTTATAAAAATAACTGCTTTATTTAACATTATTTAAAGGCATTCTAAAAATAAACTTTATAAAACACTTATATTATTAATAACAATGTCTTATCTTTTTCTGTCTTCCATGTGATTGAAGATCGATATTATTAAATTAAAACTCTTAAAGGAAGATTTGAGTGAAGACAAACGTCTTCTAATCGATGTAACGACAATCGATCTTCTAAGATTTACTGATATCAAGAAGTATTGTACACGGAGACAAAAAATTCCCGTAACATTACCGTACTTTATAACAATAACGTTTCTGGTAAAAAAAAATATTTAAAAAAAAGAAACAAATTTTGATAATGGAAAACAAAATTCGAGCATTTAAATCATTCATTTGGTAATTTTACCATTCATATGTCAACGGGTGACTGGAATTCCGATTTTACTAATTATAATTCTTATTACCGCACAGTTAGAAATAATTTTAAAAAAAACTGAACAATAAATTTTACCGAATAAATGGATTTTATGCCATATATAAAGTATCATAATAAAATTTCTAAATTTTACCACATTTAACAAATTTTATCACACATTATAAAACCATATTTTACTGTTACCAAATCCAAAATAACAAAATTCAAATACAATACCAAAATCATTACCATAGCGCTTCGTTAAAAATTACTGAACTTTTTGGTGTTCCCATAGCGTCAGACCAAATATTACCATATTCTGTTAGTTTTGGTCATACTTTTTTTTCTCAGTAAATAAGTCTATGTAAGTTTTCGTGTAATTATTTTTGTAATAAGAAATAAAAATTTCAAAATTTGTAAAAATAAAAATAATAAGATATAAATAAATAAATGGTTCAAAACTCAGATTCAAAAATTTTAAAAGTATTGCAACTTTTTTTCCATTAGTCAATATTCAACAAAAAATGGTATTGTAGTTATTTTTCTACCCTACTAGATTATCCGAAATTAAAAATAAAGGTTTTATTAACTCTTCAGATTGCACCCTAAAATTAAACTTGAGAAAATACCTCTATAATAAATAACAATTTTTTTCTTTCTTCTAAATAGGGACGACTTCCACGTGGATTGAAGATTGATATCATTAAATTAAAACTCACTAATGAAGATTTAATTGAAGACAAGACAAAAGACAAACAACGGTCGGTCTTCTAATTGAAAGAAAATACTCGCATCAGGAAGTATCATTAATTAACATTTAGCTGAAATTTATGTTCTCTTTTTGTTCTTCGACGTGGGGCGCCATCTAAGATGGAATGTTCAGCGTCCTTTTTTTAGAATTGCGCGTGGGTTTTTGCTACAATTCTTTCATTATATGTTGCTACAAGAAGACAAAAGACCAAGGACATTGAATTCAAATATATTTGACAGATCAACAGTGTAGCGAGGCTTTTAATAACTACATTATATTCTTTAAACGATCAGTGATTAATTTACGTTCTCTTGAACTGTATACTTGAGAGAGATGAGGAACATAATTAAATGATTTATTTGCATGAAGAGATTTTTCTTTGCAAAGGTTTTGTTTTTAATTTGAATTTATGAGGAAGTGTTACGAATGCTGTCGACGTGATGTTAAGAAAGTAACATTTGAAATAACTTATGCTGTAATAATGTAATCGTTCTGCCTTGAGATTGTGTAAGATTTTATTCTCAAACGAATTTATTATTTTTTCTTACATAGGGGCATTCTATAAAGAAATGTTTACCAATAAAGCAAAAGTTACATAATTTATCATTTTTATAGGTGAAGAACAGTAAGCATGAATTTAACTATTTTTTAATTGAGAATTTTCAACGTTGCAATTTTTAAAAAGACTGCACAAAATTTGCAGACACAAAGCAGCAAAATTAAAATTTCTATCAATGAAAAAATATCACAATTATTTTATAATTTTTGCTTAATATCTTTTTTATTTGTATACATTTATTTTCTGTTTTTTTTTTTTTAAATCGGATATAGATTTTTATGTTAGGTAAAAAAAAATTTTACTTTTTTGCAGTTCTCAGTTCTTGCTTTTAAAGATAAATTAAATCATTAGTAGAATGGATATATTTATTTAATCAAGAAAATGAGAAAAAATGAATAACAAAACAGATTAATAACATTATTTACGTAACAGATTCGCATAAAAACAAAAGATATTTTTAGTTTTTTTATAGTTCTTATATTTCAGAATAAGAAAGTTTAATCAAAATAAATAAATCTTTTCAAAAAAAAAAAAAATATTTACGTATTCCTTGAAAAAACATTTAACTTCTTAATTAGCATCTTTTTTATAAATAAATTTGTAACTTATCTTGTTTATATATAGATTTTTAAATCACTCACCTCGAATAGAAATTTTAATTGTGCGTGTTCTTTTTAATGTTAAAGATAAATTCCACTTTTATAAATATATAAGTTTTAGGAACAAATAGAATCAAAACATCTCTATAACCCCCAAATCATTACTCTTATAATGAANTTTTTTTTTTTTTTTTTTTTTTTTTTTTTTTTTTTTTTTTTTTTTTTTTAAATCGGATATAGATTTTTATGTTAGGTAAAAAAAAATTTCACTTTTTTTGCAGTTCTCAGTTCTTGCTTTTAAAGATAAATTTAATCATTAGTAGAATGGATATATTTATTTAATCAAGAAAATGAGAAAAAATGAATAACAAAACAGATTAATAACATTATTTACGTAACAATAACATTATTTACGTAACAGATTCGCATAAAGACAAAAGATATTTTTAGTTTTTTTATAGTTCTTATATTTCAGAATAAGAAAGTTTAATCAAAATAAATAAATCTTTTCAAAAAAAAATATTTACGTATTCCTTGAAAAAACATTTAACTTCTTAATTAGCATCTTTTTTATAAATAAATTTGTAACTTATCTTGTTTATATATAGATTTTTAAATCACTCACCTCGAATAGAAATTTTAATTGTGCGTGTTCTTTTTAATGTTAAAGATAAATTCCACTTTTATAAATATATAAGTTTTAGGAACAAATAGAATCAAAACATCTCTATAACCCCCAAATCATTACTCTTATAATGAAACAAAATATTTGAACTCTAAGTTAGCATCTCATTTATATGTTTGTGACTTTTTTTGTTACCAAATATAAAACTTAAGTGAACTTCTAATGCAATTTTCTGAGAGTAGGTGAATTTATTTTAAATCTATAGATAAATTTGCAACTGGAATAATTATCATTCAACAAATAAAATTAGATATGAAAATTAATAGAAAAAATGGATTTTTTTTTTTACTTTCTTGTAGGTTAGAAATAAAACTTTATCGACACAGGGAAAAGAATTCTGATAAAATTACTATACTTGCATCAAAATGATATATCTGCTAAGAGAAATCACAATTCTGCTCATTAATTCAAAATATAAGGTATTTAAATAATTTATTTGGTAATTTTACCGTTTACTATGATAACCATTCTCGGAAGTTCTGTTTTTCAAAATCAAAGTTCTTATTTCCATTCATTTAGTAACAAATACAAAACTGAAGAGTAAATTTACCCAAATAAATAGTTTTTTGTCATACCTTAAAGTATCATGATAAAAATAATCAAAACTTTCTGTCACTTATTTTAACATTTATTCGGTAATTTTAAACTTTTGACGTCTATGCCTTTTACCAGATAGAATGGTAATAAAGTGTTTATAATATTATGGTTTATTTAAAATGGCGGTTTATTTAAATGGTAGAGAGTTATTATTGGTTAAGAAACGTTAATTATTTCTTATTCTAATACAATTTCCCGTTTTTAACATGGGATAAAGGGACTTGAATAATAGCTTCAATTGGAACCCTCTACCTCACTTTTAAATAACGTTTGGCAGAAAGATGAGACTGCTGCAAAAAATAGTTCTGAAAAAAAACAAAAAACATTACCATTTAAAGAATTTTTAATTTATTTACTGTTTCCCATACATATGCAGGTTTGTGTTCCTCGTACAAAACACCAAGTTGAAGAACAGATTGCTCAAATTAGAGAAGGACAATACAAAGATGCATCTGGTGTAATGTGGAGGTAGCGGGTGTGAATTCCAGTCCCAGGATGTATGTTTGTAGTGTTTTTCTTTATCTTGTGCTATCTGTATTTCAAATTGACAGGGGAAGGTCTAGGTTTGTAAAGAGCAGACAATCCTGAAGATGTGTGAGGAACAATAAGTAAATTGATAGAAATAAATAAGTGCATCCAGGGATACGTTATGATTCGAATTCTTACCTCTACGCTTCTATTTTAGGATGTTGGTACAGATTTGATGGGTAGTAATTTAATATAGCCTTTTCCATTCATTTGTACATTTTCAAATGCAAATTTTTTACAGTTTTAAATGACGGTAGATGTCAGCTTATAGATTCCATAGGGAAAAAAATCTATTTACTGATGAAAAAAAATTAACAAGTGTTTACTAAGTAAAATAGAGGTTATCATACTGAATATTTTTTCGCCACTTAAACTCATACTAGTACTGTTAGAATAATCGACTTTTGATGTGAATTACCAAATTTTATCACATTTATTTCCAAACAACATAATAATAAAAACTCTATATTATTGTTAATTTTACCAAAATATTTCAGTAAAAATTACCGAGCTTTTTGATGCTGTGATAGGGTCAGAAATTCGGTACATTTTACCATATTCTGAGTTCTGACCATACTTCATTTGTCAGTGTAAAAATAGCATCAAAACAACTTTAGTTTTGACCATACTTTACATCTGGTAGTTTTGACCATATGCTATTTCTCAGTGTAAAAATCGCATCAAAACATCTTAATAGCAACACAATCCTTACTTATACTCTGACAAACAAGAATACTTTTAGAAGAAAAAAATAATATTAAGAAGAATAACAATAGTAACTTCTAAATTCGGTAGCATTTCATTTTTTTTTATAAACTTGTATATGGAGTCATAAATTTGTCCTATTTGTATTTGTATTTTAGTAAACAGTTTTTAAAATTATTAAATTACAATTATATAGCCTTTTAAATTTATCTTTAATTCCCTTTTCAAACTGTGCATACAGTTTAATTATAAAGCTAAACTAACCATTGAAAATATGATATCATTATGTAAGAATTATGCAAAAATTAAATACTTTCAGCAGATTTTTTACTTCATAATTAAAATTTTTATCGAAAAATAACATCAAAACATCACAATAATCACACAATCTTTACATATACTCCATTATTTGACTTATTAGTTAGCGTCTTTTGTAACTCTGTCTGTTATCAAATATATAGCTTTTTAAGTATACCTCTAATTCATTTTTTCAATAGTGCTCTCCGATTCTACTTTCAAAGGTAATTTTACAACTTGACAACATTAACTTTTCTTTATATTATCGCTCTGTGGCATTCATATCAAAGTAATTGACGAAGCGACGACTGAATTTAAATTTCTTTTTTGTTTCCTATCTGTAATTGAATCTGTCACCTGCCTTCGGTCTTATTCACCTATTTGATAACGATCGCTTTTTATGGCTAAATATGTTTGTAACATATATTCTTTTCAAACGCGGCCGAGCGGAATATTTTGTACGTGAGGAGAAAAAGTAATTTTCAAAATGATGGTAAATATGTTAAAGATATTAAAGACGCATTTACTACGTACGTTTCCTATACTTTGTATTTTACAAGAAAATAGGTTTCAATTTTGTATCGAAGTGAATTCAAAACAAAATCGTATTTCAGGGGGGAAAATGCTTGCTTACTTAAAAAAAAATA
The DNA here is from genome assembly GCF_043381705.1 of Parasteatoda tepidariorum. Taxonomy (NCBI): domain Eukaryota; kingdom Metazoa; phylum Arthropoda; class Arachnida; order Araneae; family Theridiidae; genus Parasteatoda; species Parasteatoda tepidariorum. The sequence goes on from NC_092211.1 coordinate 15,553,894, forward strand.
TATATATAAAAAATACAAAATTTATAGTTTTAATTTAGGAAGCTGACATATATAAGTTCTATATATAAATGATAATGTAATAAAGATGTAGGCATAGTATGAATAAATGGAACTCTTCATGCAAAAATATTCTTTAAAAGATTGGTATAGCAGAATAATAACCAAAAAAATTTTAACATCCTTAAAAATAAAAACTTGATGGTAACTATGATTTCAAAACTTAATTATGGTAGAAAGTAAATAAATAAATGAAAATGGTAAATAATTCTATGATTCATTACACAAAACAGAGGTAGGTTATGTTCTTAAAATTTAAAATGCATTCATAATTTTAAAAAAAAAAAATTTGGAATAGCAAAAATAGTTCGACCCTTATATGTTTCAAAGATTACAAGGCATTATGAAGTTAAATTAAATTAAAAATATCGCAAAGTGCAACTATTAAGGTAACTGATAAACAGCATTTTCTACCATTTCTGTTACAAAGTATATATTTAGCACTTTATGCGTAAGCTAATTATTAAAAACTGAGCTATATTTGAAATGAAGAAAGCACTGAAATATTTTGAAAAAAAAACTAATTTTATTGACATAATACTCAAAGAGACAAAAATGAAATTTAAAAATAACTTTTATTGCGTCTTTAAAGCATCGAAAGTAATTATTTTAGCATCACTCAATTATATTATAAACTTGCATTAAAAATAATAGAAATTATTTACTTTAGGGTTTTAGTTTTTTAGAAATTTTCAGCTTTCTAATCATATATATTTTTTTTAAGATGAGAATAAGAAAAGTAAAAAGTAAGACAACTTTAATTTAAAAGTTTAACTTTCGAAATTTAAGAAAAAATAAGACTAGTAATTAAATTCTTTTCTCAGAAAGTAGTATAATACTTGGCGTATTCGCATCCTTTATTCGAACTTGAATATCTATTTGATTTTTAAAAGTTACGTGTAATTTAAAACATCTCAATGCATACACATTAAAATATTTAAACTTTATTTTCTCGTAATTTTGAAAATGTTACTACCTTGTTACTCCAAAAAATTCATATTAATAGCTAAATAATATTTTTAAACGACCCATAATTTGTGTTTGCTCAAATACTATGTATAGATACTTTACACGGAGAAATAAATTCCGCTAAAATTACCGGGCTGCATGGTAATAACATGTCTAGTTAACAGAGAAAAAAAAATGCATTTTAAATTATAAAATCCAAACCATTCATTTGGAAATTTTTCGATACATATAGTGAAGGTTTACCGGAAATTCTGATTTTCAAAATTATAGTTCTCATTATGAAATATTTAATAAAAAATATACAATTGAAAAGTAAATTTAACCAAATAAGTGGTTTTTATGCCGTGTTCTAAGGTATCATGACAAATTATACCTCATAAACAAAATTTTATCTCTTAATATAAAGCCATATTTTATTGTTAATTTTACCGAAATTATTATCGTAGTGTTTCGGTAAAAATTACCGCAATTTTTGGTGCTTCCATAGAGTAAGAAGCATGGTAAAATTTTCCTTATTCTGGTAGTTTTTATCATATTTTTCCTCTTAGTGTACAAATGCATAATCCTAATTCCATATTATTAATGTATAAAATCATGCTATTAATGCTGTTTTCGAAGATCAGTCTTTAAAGAAAATAAAGAAAAAGCCATAGTTCAAGTGCCTTGCTCTTGAAGCAATGCAATGATTTTAATCCATATATATAATCTTGTCGGGAAGAATTATCTGGACTCAAGAACAGACAAATAACTTAAATATTTTAAATGTTATTAACTTTTTTAAATCACATATTTTTCCACTTGGATGAAAATAATCAAAATTACTGCCTTATTCTCAATTTTGGCAAATTTTTATGAGATCGAGTAGTGCAACATTGGAGTAGGTTTTTAAATATTAAAAAATTAAATCACAAACGCTTTTCATTTCTCAGAGCTGTGGCTTTTCTTTATATTGACGTTTTGAGCCGTTTTCAAAATAAGCATAGACAGCGCTGGGTTTAGATAGGCCTCCCCTAACAATCATGAGTAACAGTTGCTCCAAGTGACAGTAACTCTAAACAGTTATAAAAACAGCACATTATTTGCAGAAAAAGCATCGTTTCATATTTCGACGGAACCTTCGATATTAATGGATAAGCTCATACTATTAATAAATAACTACAAACCATTAATGTAAATGAAATGAGGTTTGTATTGGAATGAAATTTTCTTCTTCTTTTTATTAAAAGAAAGCTACATATTATTAATAGATCGTCACAAACTTCGAAACACTAGTCCCAACTGTTATTTGATGACCTCACACTATCTAATAATTGGTCAAACAGATTTGTAAAAAAAACTTATTATAAATATTCGAATTCAGCTTTTCAAGATATTTTAGAAACATAACTCGTAGCTAATATCTTAAAACAAAGTTCAGTTTTTATATCTTCGAAATTTTCAGAAACTTCTGAACTGCAATACCGAGAAGATTCTGAAATGCAATTGGTGCAAAGATCCCCATTCCTTTAGCATTACGGTTTCAGAACACCGCAGGATAATGAATTCGCTGCATCGATTACTATGTTTGCTCCCCCCTTCTTGCTATATCTCTACGAATAAAGTTCTTTTTTTTTCTATATTTTTTTTTTTGGAGTTGGCAGAGAATTTGAAGAAGGCTGGGTCTTATTGATTTAGTGGACGACTACTCTAAAAGCTGAACTCCGATAAAAGTCTTTCCAATGAAAGCGCCCCGTAAAATAAGCAAAGAAAATATCTGCAGAGCACCAAAGAAAAAGAAAAAATGCATAACGGCAAACGAAAAAAAAAATTTCCAAACAAAGATCCTCGCTTGTTCGTTCATTCTTTTTTCCCTTCTCTTCATTTTTTTGCAGAAAAATCCGCGACGCAAGTAAAATGGAATAAAAATACCTTCACTTTTAAAGAAAGATAAAAAGAAAAAGAACAAAAAAAAAGAGAAAAAGAGGCAGTGAAGGATAAAATCAAACTAGTATAAATTTTTGCAGAGATCCTTGTATTTTTTTTAAACTTGTGTATGCTTTTAAACTTCTAAACTTTGCTCTAGTGTAAGGGGGTTTAGAAAAGGGTAGTCAGGAAAAAGGGAATGCAGGGAGTGAGGAACGTAAAAAGTCCAGATTGATAACTTGGTTCGAAAAAGCTTTAAGTTCTAAGGGTTAAGCGAAGCATTTTTAAAACGGAATTTTTTCTGTCTTTTATCTACTTTAGACTGACGAAAGTTGGAAGATTTGATATTTCTAAAACACTTCTTATAAAATATAATTTTTTTTCCGGGAGGGGGTAATAACTCAAGAATAAATTAAAATTAAAATTAAAACTAGCATGAATTGTTTAAAACTGCAGAGTAACGAACTTATGCTAAATTTTGTAAGGGATTCAGAATGAAAAGAGAATTGTTATACCATTTTTGTGTGAGAAATTTTGAAAATTATTTCATCATTTACAAAATGATTTGATAACCGGCGATGGCTGATTGATACGAATCTTCATCTGGCTTGCACCGACCACAGTGTTGACGTGAAATATCCTCAGTGTTTGACAGATCATGGGTTAGAAACTCTTTGCCATCAGGCTAATCGTGAGAGATTCTCGTGATCTTCCTCTCCATGTAACGCAAATGCGGGTTAGTTACATCAAAAAGTCCTCCACGAAGACAAATTTCTCCCACTACTTGATCCAGGAGTTCCCTTGTCTTCTGGATCTGGTTGAAAGTTACACGGCTACGGAGTTGAACATTCGCAGTAGGAAACCCGAAAATTGGGTTGGCTTTTCAACGACGGTTAAAAAAAAAAAATGTGTGATTGTAAGAATTATAATTTTCAAAATCAGAATTTCCGGAAAACCGTTATTATATGACCCTCCCGTATATTTAATATAAAACAACCTATGTTTTTGTATTTAATTATGGTTCTTTTTACCAGAAATGTAATTACCTTACAGTAAGGAGATTTTATCAGGTTTGTTTTTCCTCTTTGCCTATGTTCTGCACTAATTAAATTTTTTTTTCTCATTTGTAAAATTTCTAATTCTGTAAAGAACTGAAAGGCCAGGTATTATATTCCAAGGTGCTATAGTACCATACCAAAGGAAATTATTTCAGGCCAGTTAAGAAGCCCACAATGTGGCACTATATGTAACTATGATGTATATATATATAGTCGTCACCACTTAATCGCCCCTCGGATAATCGAATAACCCGCTTATACGAATAAAATTTAATGGAACCAAATAATTTTATATTAAACTAATGTTAAATTTCCCCGTTTAAACGGTTATTTGTTGTTTTCGGCCCCCGCTTAATTGCATGAAGAAGTGGTACTGAAATGAAAAAAAAAAATTTTTTTTTTGAGAAATGTTTCACCAGCTAAAATACAATTTCCCTTTTTAATATAAGAATACAAGATGGTAATTTCAATAGGGACTTCTTATTCATTAGTAAGTGATTGGGATGAAGTTGAAAAATTAATCAAATCTTACTGCCAGTTATACATTGGAGTAAACAAAGGGTGTTTTACCCCTCTTTGACTTACTTCACTCGCACATCATTTAGTATGCAAAAAAAGGGATAGAGTGATTTGTTTTTAGGTCAAGACTTGTGGTTCCCTCTTGATGCATTATTAAGTTTTAAAAACCTAATGCACTAGTGTAAAGAATGTTTTCTCTTAAGTAGAATAATTGCTTAATCCTGTGAATAATTTTGAGTTGGTTGCAAGTTGAGAGCGGAAAGGAATGATTTAAATTAAATGAAAAAAAAAAACAAAAAAAAGCAATGAATCTTAGAATGAATAAATTTCAAAAAAATCCTAAACTAAAATAGCGCATTAATAAGAAATTTCTCAAGTTTCGAAGATTTAAAAAAAAAATTCTGAATGTGTTTGAAAGGAATATGCACAAGTCATGAAAATTCTAGTAGAAACTAAAAGGAAAAATCTAATTTTGATACATTGACGAATTAAACGGGTACAAAAAACAGTCGTCAATTACAGAATTTTTCGGATGGGATAAAATAATATTTTAGTTCCAACATGATTCACTAACATTGATTTATTTTTATGTAACTTTAAATGATATTTTTTTATGATATTAAGGCAGAAAGTTTTAATTATAATTATTTATTGAGTTATTAACTGAGTTCATTTAATCAAAACGCTGTACTATGCATTAAATACCATTAAAAAGTAAAATTTTACAGAAATTCAGAATTTAAGATTGAATATAGCACTCCCCTTTTAATCGAATAACCCGCTTAATAGCATAGATTTGGCTGGAACCGATGGTATTCCTTTAAGCGGGGTTGACTGTATATATAAGAGTGTGTTGAATAACTTTAAAATGAGGAAATTCAATGTCAATAGTTTTTATTATAACAGAAGTCTATTTCTCCCCTTAATATAGATATTCTACCAAGTATTATATTGATGTGTACTAATGTTACCCTAAAAGGGGAAACAATTAGAGGCTTAATAGGGGTCCCTGGCAGGATANATAGATAGATAGATAGATATATATATAGATAGATAGATAGATAGAATATGATTTTCCTCTGTGCATAGGTTCTACACAAATTAAAATTGTTTACATCACTTGCAAAATATCTACATCTGTAAAGAACTCAGAAAAAAATTCAAACAAGAATTGTTACACAAGTTTCACAGTAGGGATAATTAGAACTGTTTCATCACTCATACAATAACTACCATGTACACTTTAAAAAATTTGGTGTATAGGTTTCACATTTTCGGCGTTGAGATAAACTAAAAAAATTTTGCAGTGCCGGTACCAAAGTTTTTTAATTTACTTTTTCACTGTTATTGTTTCATTTGATCGATTTTACATGTTTATTTACTAAAAGCATATATTTTCATCTACATTCGAATCAATTCAATGACATCATAGAAAAAACAAATTCGCATTAAAAAATACTTCATATATAAAAACAGCACATTTTTCAACACATTTTATATTCACGTAAATGTTTCCAAACAATTATCATTTTATAAATTTTAGATAATTTTTTGCGAGAAAACTAATTTTTGCGTGAGCCTTAACTACTTACTTAAAAACGTATTTATGCTACCTCATACAGAAAATATAGATAAATTTCCTACAGTGTAAGCAATGATGCATTTCTCAAGTAGTTTAATCACTAACTTTTTAGACTATTTGATGCTAACAAGAATATCTCAGAACTCTGAGAATAATTAAAGATAGCTCTTATGAATTACAAGTTCAACTCAATCTTTGTAAAAAAAAGTTAATCTTTTTCTTTTTAAAATTTCGAAATGTTTCTTTTTGCTATAAATGTTACAGTCTTTTTGCTATAAATGTTGATCAATGAATTTGAAGTTATAAAACAAAATGAAGAAAAGAATATCTTAAAACATGTCTATTTTATATTTGAATATTTGAAACGACAATTAATTATCACAATAATAGTAGTCAATTTTTTAAAAAAAATATTTTAAAAATTAAATTTTCAATTCAAAATTTATGTTTTCCAAATTTTTTTTAAAAGAAAACAATTGTTAAAGAATTTTGAAAAAAAAAAGAAAAAGGGATTTGAATCTAATATTGCATGATTAGGAGCTCCTTCGCTTCCGTATTTCGTTATGTATTAAAACTATCATTAGAATATAATAATAGAAAAGTGAAACTTTAAAAATTTTTTTGGTGTTGCTTAATGCAAACATAAATTATGAAACCAAAACACTTGTTAAAGTATTTAATTACGAATGTTTACTTTTTGATGACCTTTTCCTTCCTTCTTTCATTTTTTTTGCATTTTTTTAAATTGTATTTTCTTAATGCATACTTTTAGATTTTTCTGGGAATTTCATGCAATTTTGGAGTAATTTTTTTTTTTCATTTTAGAGCATTTCTTGTAGTTTCTTTAGTATGTTTTTCAATTTTCTAAGAGTACTACATCATTTTTACAACTTTCACAAATTTTAATTAACTTACACTGTTTAACACATTACAGTTTCCAGGAAAAAGATGACCATTGTTCACCTTTGAGCTGAGCTATTGATAAAACAGAAATAACTTCTGCGGAATATATAGCAGGTGAGATAGTTCATTCCCAATGACAGCTCATTGTCTCAACCACTGAGCCACTCGGCTCACATCGATTAGTAAGACTGCTCATTATAGTGACCATTTTCTTATAATGTTGATCAAGTCAAAAAATAGTGTGATGAAACACGTTATTTCAAGTTAACACCAAATCGCGTTTTCATATACTATTTAAAGGGTATAATTTAAAAATAAACACTAATAGTTGAATAAGCTTATCTCAAACACTCACCCGTTTACTCCGAACGAGAATTATTTCCATTTGCGAAAACACCGATGTTGGCAAACTTCGATCAGTGTCTGAGATTGTTTACATTTGAATACAAGATGGCGGCGTGGGTTAGCGAAAATCTTCGACGTTGTTGTACATTAACCAAAACAAAAGTTGCTTTTAAAATATAAATGTATGTTTTTAGTTGTACTATGAGGATAATTATATTTTAATTTTTAAATCTCAGTGAAATGTTTTAAGATATTTCATCATGTATAATTTCCATCTACTTCCGTTTCGTTAAGCCTAGTTCGAATTCCTCTTAATGTTTAAGAATTAGTGTAGATATGCGTTCTAAATTAATGACTCTTTATTATAAATTGCATTGTAAAAATAACTTTAATGACTTTTATGTGTATCTTAGCCTATTATTATTAGAAAAGAAAATAAATAAATAAGTAAAAAAAAAAAAAAAAATAAATGATGCAGCTATTTTGCACCAAGTAGTGTATAAGTTGTGTATTGGTGTAGTGGAGCATCAGTAATTGTCATCATAACTGGTGTTAAGATAAACGGATATTTTTTTCAAGTGTACCAATAAATAAAATCTTATTTCTTATTACATAGACGTTATGTTATTTTGCCTATTAAAACGTCCGCACTGAATTGTTTATTCAAGCGTAGCGACCAAATTTGGTTTTTCAGCACAATAAACACCAAACCTTTTTTTTTTCTTCTCACATTCAAAAATTTTCTTTTCTATTTCCCGTGAGTCCCTTAATAAAAGCAAAAGCTTCACATTTTATTTAAACCACTATATCTTTTAGAGTTACGTCTAATTGTATGTGTGCAGTGACGTACCTTATTAGACTCTTGTCCTAGGTAGTCCTGTCTATTTATGGTATTTTTATTTATTCATGATATAACGTTTAAATACCAAAAGGATCATTACATCGAACTTTGACCGTATTTATATTTCTGAAGCTACTTGTATTATGCATGTTACAATAAGTGATACATTAAATAAAAGAAATGTATGCCAAGTTCCTTTTTGAGTTATAAATGTTCGATTGCTACACCCCTTAACAAAAGGGTTTACTAATCGAGGATTACGATAAGTATCGGAACACGATTAGTATTTAATTATAGTCGAAATCATTCCGCACATTTTGTAGTTTCACACTATTAATTGATCCTAATGCAGCAAAAAAGATTTTTTTTTAAGAGAATGGAAAATCAAGGAGGGACAAGACTAAGTTAGAAACCAAGGAATAAACCAAGGAATGAGCCCTTCATGGCATATTCTGTTTTATCTACATTACTAGCTTAAAATTCATAGATTAGGATGTTATAAGTTCAAATAAACCAAGAATAAAACATGTTTAAAAAGTTTCAAATGCTGTTTTTTTTCCTTCAAAATATGAAACTACAAACGAATTATAACAGGAGTACTCAGTGTGCAATTTCGAAGTAATCTTATTATAATTTGTTTGCCTTTTGATATCTTGAAAGAAATTTTTTCCTGCATTTGAAGCTTCATGGTTCACTCTTGGTTTATCTTTTAAGTAACCAATGGCGATGAAACTGAATTTCTCATGCAGTTATGTCATGAATACGGGTTTTAGACTAGGTTCGGAACCCAGCGGTGGATGGTTGATATGAGTTCTGCTCATGGATTTCACCGACCCCAATGCTGACGTGAAATATCCTCAGTGGTAGATAGATCCTGTGCTAGAGTCCGCTTGTCATCAAGTTAACAGGTTTGTCTGGTTTTCATCGCAATATAACTCAAATGCGGGTTAGTTCCATCAAGAAATCCTCCACGAAGGCTAATTTTTTCTAATGCTTGAGCCAGAAGTTCCCTTGCCTTCTGGATTGGATTCAAAATTACAAGGCTATAAAGTTGAACATTGATAGTTGTAAACTCAGATTTGGAACGGCTGTTCTACGCTGGTTATAAAAGAAAATAGATCGCAATATTCATAACCCACCAATTTTGAAAAACTGTGAAAACTAAAAGTATGAAATTAAAAAATGGATGAAGCTAACCCGATTTCATTTTAAATGTTTGTCATGTAGCAAATGGGTCACTCATCAGACATTTCTAACTGAAAACTGAAAAAAAAACTTAACTACAATTGCTACGTGTATAATTTATTTTAGTACGCTTTATAGTTTCAAAAATACAAATATAGTAAAAGATGAGCACGGCATATTACGAGAAGTCCACTGTTACGACAAATTCCAAGTCACCGATAAAATGCTGACATTAAAGATACAAAAATTGTATGTTCATAACGAGCTAAAAATCACCTGCCTTCCGCAATTGCGACTCCTTTTTTTTTACGAAAATATATTTTTTTGATGAACAGGCAATGTTATGCAAAAAGGGCAAAATTAATTTCATTTTTGTTCATGGTATCAATATATTATTTCCTCTTAGAAGAAAAAACGAACATGATTTCCCTTTATTTTCTTCTTACAAATTTAACTCTTTTGCTCAAAATAAAAGGAAACGAGGTAAATATGTCCATTTCTTTTCTTTTTTCCATGTTTTCTTTTCTTTCTTTTTTTTTATTGCCTTTTTTACATTATATACTTGCATTTGTCAGTAACGAGAAACTCATTATAATGGGGATCTGTTATCTGAATTGTCGTTACAACATATTTTTACTGTATTTTAAATTTGGTCTTTTGCTTTCTTGCAATGGCGTAAAGTAATATTTTTATAAAACCATATTAATAGTCACACAAAGAAATTTTTCTATGTGCTAGTTAAAGATATTATAAAACCACTTGTTGAAGTAACTTACGATCAACTTTTAAAGAAACATAAACCAAAACAAGTTACAAAATGAATGAGAAAAAAAAAATGAATAAAAACATTTCGAAGTCAAACGTCTGGCGAAATCCACAGGTAAACTCCCAAAGTAGTTTGAGACTGCCTGCACTTCCTATATTTTAATATATAGTAAAACTTTTATTGACAAGATAAATCGCTTAAGTATCGCTTAAAAGGGCAATAACGCGGGAATTACGGCTCCCGCAGATATAGGTCTGAGGCACTTTGATGGAGTTAGAAAATATGGCAAAATTTTGGCAGGTTTCACTACTTCATTCAAAAATGAATATGCCTTTTTTCAATAATTAAAATGAATAAATAATAATAATAAACATTCTTTTGATGGGAGGAAAGACAAAAGAGAAACGGAATTTCTTACAAATCTGGCGAACATGTTCGAAAAAGGGTGGTGCGGTTTTGAACAGGGAAATTTTAGAGTCGTTCTTAACCTGTAATAAAAATTTTATTATCGCAATAAATCCTTAAAGTGCTATGAAACCAACAGCGTTTCTTACTGGGTACAAATTATAGCTGTCTTAGAAAAAGGAGCTAAAATGTTTATGTGCGAAAACATTGTTAACATTCAATTCCTTTATTTTGTTTCACTGTATTTTTATTTATTTTTTTACTTAAAGGTGTTCTGGTGAAGTGGTCAAGATTTTGGACAATCCCACCCCCCTCCTGTGAGAGATGTCATTGGTTGTCAGGGACATTCTGATATCGCCGCTTAGCATGTCATCATGTGATAATCACTCAACAAAAGATTTTTATGGCCGGTCCCTGAAGTTTGTTCGGCTTATGGCACTTTCCTACTTAAACACCCCATATCACGTGGATGGCTCAAGAGTTAAAGTTTTAAATATATTGTGTTGCTTATTTTTAAGATAATGTTATATTTTAATAGTAATTTTTAATTAATTACAAATATTTAGACTGTAAAACTTGAGAATACGTAAGTCAATTTCTTTTTTATTGAAAAATGTAACTTTTTAAGTGTTTTAAGTTTCTTTTTAAAATAATTTTTAGTATATATTCATCTTCTTTTTTATGGTTGAAATTTGAGTGTTAAAGTTTTAAATATGTATTTTATGTTGCTTATTTTTAAGTTAATGTTACATATTTAATAGTAATTTTTAATTAATTCAAATATTTGGTCTATGAAACTTGAGAATACGTAAGTCATTTTCTTTTTTATTGAAAAAATATAGCTTTTTAAGTGTTCTAACTTTCTCTTCAAAATAAGTTTTAGTATGTATTCATCTTCATTTTTGTTCCTTATTTTTGAAATTTTGTATTATTCGTAATTTTTAATTATTTAATCAGTTTACATTTTTTGTCACAACAATCAATTTTCTTAGTTACCAATTACAAAACACATCTCTTTGTTACTATACCAGACATTGCTTTTAATTTAATGTTAATTCACTATACCTGTTATAAAGATGAACTCAAATCAGCTCCATTAAAAAATTAAGCTGGGTTTTTTTAAAAATTTAATTTCAGTTTAGTTCTTTGTTAATTATAACTTCAACAAAAGGGTAGAGGTTGAAAAACTTGATTTGAAAGTGAAAAATTGAAGTGAAGTCGTTCAATGCTATTTTGTTAAGTATGTTTTATTTAAATTACTTCTGTTGTGATAACTTATCTTTTTGCACGTGAAGTTTAAGACTAATTCAAGTATAAATAATTTAAGTTCAAAACTAATTATTTCTGAAATTAATACTAGATAATTTTGATTACTGAGGATCTTTCAATGTTTACCAAGTTTTTAAACATTAAATTCAATATTGTTCTTTGAAAAAAAAAAGAAACATACTATTATTATTTTATTTACCAAAATCAAGTACAAAAGAAAGAGTTTTATATTATTAATATTTAAGGTGAAAGAAATTTGTTAAAAAGTACTCAGTTTACTCTAAAAATGTAAAGTAAATGGATGTTAAATATAACATTTTTAGTAAATATTTTTATTGAATGTAACTCATTAATATTTTTAGTGTGATAAAAAAAATTAGAGCACTTGTTCCTACGTTAGGAAATTTATTATTTTATTTGTTAAATTGCTAAAATGCGCATATTTTTTTAAATTAACATTTATTTGTTCATTTCTTAAATAATTATTTTTTGACATCTTCAAACAATATTACTAATTTATTATGAAGTAATTTATACGACTTATATAATTTTTATTATGAAGAACGTTGCCAAACTAAGCCTAAAGTTTGTTAAGCAAAATTCAAAAAAAGTAAATTGAAAATTAGTTTTATTTTTCATTAATCGCTAGTTTATTCACTTATTTTTAAAAAAAATAGAGACACTTGTTTGATTTTCCGTCGATAAAATAATAAGTACGATTCTTGAAAAAAAATTAAATAAATAAAAAGAACTAAAATGAATTTAATTTTCTCCGCAATCATTGATTCATTGATTTAAAAGATTTGATTGTATAAAATAAATCATAAAAAAAGAAGTAGCAGATATTATTTAAGAAAGAAAAATTCTAAAATATTTTAGTTACATTTCAATTTAGCTCACTGAAAGAAAAAAAAATTAAGTAACAAATATTCGAATATTTTTAAAGATTGTAATCAAAATTAAGAAATAGCATAATTATAATCATAATTTTTTTTCTTCATTTTTCGAATCAAGTGGTTTATAAATTATAAATACATAAGACTTATCCAAATAAAATGATGTTATACAGAAGAAAAAATTTAAAAAACGTGAAAAAGCAAAAATAAAGCAACATGTCCAGCACATACGATCATTTTGGCTCTGAAATGAGGCACGTTTTCCAGTGTTATAACACAGAAGGGAAACAAAAAAATTCTATGTTTTAGCTCTGAAAAATATGCTTTGTTTCAGTACCAAAATGGAAATAAATTTTTTTTTTTTTTATGATATTATACATGTTTTTCAAGTTGATATAACTTTATATACAATTATGCTTTGTTCTATTATTATTTAATATTATTATTTCATATTATCTGTGCTTTTCACGCTGACTGCATTATATAAGGTATTTTACCAATTCGTTATTGTGTACCAAATTTTTATCTAGGACCAAAATGCATGCTTGCTTAAGCACATAGCGTTCTAGGCTAAAAGCCGATCAAATATTATGTAAGCTTGTTTTTGGTGATGTCAGACTACCGCCAAATCTTTGTCAGTAAAAATATCAACTCTCAAATCTGCTACTATGCTTACTTTAGAGTCGTAACTCTTTCTTGTTTAACTTAAATTATTACTTGCTTTAACTTTAATTATAGTGATCAAATTTTAGAATGAAAGCTGAATAAGAGATGTAACTGTGCAATGGACAAGATTTATGTTACCTTCGTATTATTTGAACACCACTCTCACTGAAATTTAAATTTTGAAAGTTTTGCCTTATCTTTTTTAATATCAAGATATGAAGATTATATCAAGATTAGAGATTATATCAGGATATTTTTAATATCAAGATTATATGCGAAGAGAATTTTTTACTGTAAAATTCCCTTCTTTTTTATATTAAATTCTCTGTCTAATTTTTTTTAACAAAATTCTTCCTAAAATATATTTTTGAAAAATACATATTTTTTTCATGATTTCCATGTTGAGTCCATTTAAAAGTTATCTAAGTCTTAAATGTTAAATTTATAGTTCAAGTGGTTTTCAAGAAAAAAAATTGAAAAACTGTTTGATATTTCATAATTCCTCTGTATTTCTATTTATTGATGTAATTATCCTTCGGCTCCATTTCTTCTTTTACGTACAAGTATCATTGAAAATTGGTAAAACATCATTTCACCTCCCCTACACTGAAAAAAATTTAGCGCCAAAACTACCAGAATGTGGTAAAAATTATGGTGCTTCTGTCTCGAAGGGAACACTATAAAGCTCCGTTATTTTTGCAGAAGCGCTTTTGTAATGGTTTTGGTTTAAAAAAAAATGGTTTCATAATATGTGACAAAATTTGGTAAATATGTAAAAATTAATAGTTTTCTCATGATATCTTAGAGCGTAGCAGCAAAAACATCTACAAGGTTAAATTTAATTTTACAGTTATTACTAATATGGTGTAATTGGTGCTAAAATTTAGAAAAATCAGAATTTTTGGTAAATCTCTACCGTATGAACAGCAAAATTATCAAATGAATGGTTTAAATACTGTATATTTTTATTTTCGAATTTTTTTGCTAGGAATGTCATTACATACAATACGGTAATTTTACCAGAATTTTTTTCTCAGTGTAAAAAGAGAATCGAATTTTTTGCACATGTATTACTTTTGTTCAAAAATTCACGTCTGATTTAAGCCGTTTCATATGCTACATTGCATAAATTAAGTTCAATTTACCATAAAATGTTTGTTTAAAATATTGATTTCGTGTATTTTTTAAGAAGGTCAATTTTAAATCTAAGTTTTTTAATTATTTTATCATTATCTAATGAAACTATACATTTACACTCAGAAAACAGCATCACATTTGTAGGCATTTTCAAGAAAATATTCTTTAAGAAGGCTCTTTTTTGCATCACGGGTACAGTGCTGTGTTGCCTTACAAAACCCTTTTAAAATAATTCGAAAGAAAGGCTTCACTCCCGGAAAAACATGTTTAGTTTGATTTAATTGATCACTAGCACAAAATAATCTTAAAATATTCTTTAGATTATTAGAAAGTTGATCTCAAGAACAAAAAACACTTCTAAAATATTAGTTTCGTAATTTTATAAATTTGATAAAACTAATACTTAAAATGCATTTTGAACAAGAAAATTTTACAAAAAAATTATCTCTTAAAATGAACATTCAAAATTATCTTTAATAATAACTCAAAATTTTTAATATTAATGAAGTTATGAAATTATTTAATTAATGAAATTGAAAATTTATTAAATTAGACAGTAGATTAAATTATGCATTTAAAATATTTTCCACGAAAATTCTTGCAGGAGGTTTGTAGCACAATTGAATAAGTTTATGAAATTATAATATTTGTTTTCATTTTTTTGGAAACAAATTGATTTTTTTTCTTCAAAAATATTAAACCTATCAATTAAATGGGATTACAAAATCATGTTTTTTGAAAGAATTGATACCTGTGAATTAACGATACATAAAAGAAGAGTTTAAAGTTGCTAAACTCATGAATGTTCTGAAAAATTTACAATGCCTTGGAAATTTCTGAAACTGTTTAAATGCGTATAAAAGCAATTCATTGGTAAATCAATACTTTTCAAAAATCGTATTTTTTTTCCCGACAAGTTTAAAACATAAATAAAATACTTGATTTAGGAGAAGTAGAATTGTTTATATCCACTGTTTTGGGAAAATCGAGATTTCAGTTTCTTCGAAGCAAAACTGTAACTTTAATTCAATAGAGAAAAAAGAAAAATATTATTTTTGAGAGATACAGACTGAACTAAATTTACGTGAATATTTCATAACTTCAATTTATTCCAGAATCCTTTAAAAATACTTTGACAAATATAAATTTTTATTCCCTTTTTTCCTTCAAATTTTCTTTTTTCTTTTCTTACGCATTCGCTTTTTAGGCCACGCCCCCTCCAGGGTTTCCTTATGAATTATGGAAGAGAACGCAAGTATCTTCTTAGGCTTCGAACGAAAAACTCTTCAAGAAATTCTTTTGGTTTTTTTCCTGCCCCTTCCCTTCTTTTCCCACCTCACTCAGGCTTTATTGCATCAAAGTTGGAATCGATTCCGGAATTCGAGAATGAAAGTCGAAATTCTGGAAGGAAAAAAGGAAAATTCATGTGTGAGAGTTCCATGGTCAGCAAATCCTACCAGGAGCACTCCCCTCGTAAATGTGAGAAGGTATTTACCAACTATGAGTCGTGAAATTCCAAACTTTGTCGAGTTCCTGATCATAAATTAAACGGGGTGTCATCGGCGCATAAACCCGTTTTTGTCGAAAGTTGCATCATATCGGGAATGAGATTTTTTCCCGGAAATGGCATTCAGAATATTTTTCTCATCATCTTTTCTTTTCCTTCTTTCGGGGATGATGGAGATATTTCCCCCTTTTTCCCCCTTTCCTCCTGAAATGAAAACTCTGTTTGGTCATGTTTTCTAAGATATATTAATTAAAAATTGATAGTCACAGGATTATTAACAATTTTGGTTCCTGTGATTAACATGAATAAGTAACAATACTTAGCAACATACTTATGGTTAATAAAAATAGTAACAATAATTCAAATCAATAATTATTGTTTAAATATTTGGTATCACTATAATTCGAATTCGTAACTGTATTTTCTTTCACAAAATATAACAAATGTATTTATCAAAAATTTTGCTGTACTTGATTGACATTTTTGCTTATGTAATTTTTCAATCTGCACATTACAATACAGCCCGGTTACATTACAAAACAAGTTGCAATTGTTTCAATAGTTAACAACAGTAACTATCTTTAAAAATGCAACAAATGTACTCATTAAAAAATTTACCAGACTCTGTTTATATAATAATTCAAGCTACAATAGGTCACTGCAATAATTACAAAATTAGCAACAATAGTTACGATTGTAAAAATATTTTCTCACACAAAATGGGAGAAACATACTTATCAAATTTTTATATATTGACAGACTATTTACAATATAATACAAGATACTATAACTATAAGAAATATAGTAGAAATTAGTAAAAATTTTATAATTATAAAAATTTTTTAGCTCACATAATGTGACAAATCTATTCATCGAAATTCAGTTGAAATATTATACATATTTTTAATTTTCAATTTCACAAGAGCCTTGAAATTTTAAAAGGTGACTTGTAAAAGTAGTGCAAATTTTTTATTTATTTATTTATATGTTAATATACAATAATTTCAGTTCGGAAAACAAAATATGTAAATTTGAGGTAAATTTGGAACAAATAAACAAAATTTATATTTGATTTCAAACAGTGCATTCAAATAACGCAAATAGCCTTAGACTTTACATGCCAAGCTATGAAGCGATGTTAATAGTGCTGTTTGTTTGTTGAATAATACAGCAATGTATCTGTGGCATATTTTTATTTGTACTTAATATAAGGCTGCTAAATTTTCTTTCGTACTTATTTCAACACAAAGCAAGTATTATTTTTTTTTATCGAGAAATTTAATTCTGCATAATTTCTTCATCTATCCAAAATGCATTCAGATTATCGAATTAAAAGCGGAAAGAGATAAATTGCGTAATTGTTTTGCGTGCAACAAAAAAGTACACAACAAAGGCTATCTCTGTATATTTAGTTGATCGAAGGAGAAAAGAAGAAACAAGTAATTAGTTCTACCTGCATGTCAGGAAGAAACCTCATCAAGCCGAAACGTTGCCGATCGAAATAAAATTCTAAAAAAGAACAAATAAATAAAGGGAAGAAAGAAAAAGAGGAACTTTGTTTTATTCTAGTTTTATCTTGTCGTGCTTTACCGCCTAGAAAATGAAGACGATAGATAAGACTACCGTTTTACGATCGCATTATTATATCGAGCGGTTATTATGATTAGGCAGATCCAGAAGCCCCCTTTGGAAGGATCCGATAACAAGTTTCCCCAACAATGACAATACAATTAGCCGACGAAGCTTTGAGCGTGGACCAAGATTTTCTTCATTACCAGCCACCGTCGGGGGTTGTCCACTAGATTACAAATGCAATTTATCAGTCCGAATTATTTCCAATATGTTAGACTGAGCCATGATGGCTCAGAGGATAGAGCGTTCGCCTTCCAACGAGGTGAACCGGGTTCGAATATGAATTCCGCATCCGGCTTGCACCGACCACAGTGCTGACGTAAAATATCCTCAGTGGTAGACGGATCATGGGTTAGAATCCCCTTGCAGTCAGGTTAACCATGGGAGATTTTTGTGATTTTCCTCTCCATGTAATGCAAATGCGGGTTAATTCCATCAACAAGTTCTGCATGAAAGCAGATTTCTCTTAATACTTGATCCAGGAGTTCCCTTGTCTTCTGGATTGGGTTCGAAATTACAAGGCTACGAAGTTGAACATTAGTAGTAGTAAACCCTGAAAAATGTGGGTCGGCTGCTCAACTACGGTTATAAAATAAAAAATAAGAAAATAATATGTTAGGTTTATAAGGAGGATAGCTAATTCTGATTCAGGAAAAAAAAATCAGATTGTCATTTCAATCAAAGTTATTTTTCGGTTACGGTTTCGGTTCGGTTTTTAGGTTCGGTTGAATTGAATTTTAAAGTTGAGCATTGACGTTCACTTTAGTGAACGTCAATGCTCAACTTTGAAATTCAATTCCATGCGTCGATTTTCAAACATTCACAATTGTTACTTTCAGTCATTCCCATTAAATTCGTGAAATTTTCAGAGATTCATAATCGTTTCGTGAATTTTGAAAGTATTTTGAACAATCCATTGGTTTCCAGCATTCATTTAGCTTTCAGATACTGACGAATGTTATTGTTTGCAGAAGCGAAAGTATACAATGTACCATGTTGTACTTTATTTATGCTTTATTCATGATCTTTTCACTTTAATTCACGATTATCTTTCCCTTTTTCTATCTTTCAGATAACATTTATAATTTTTTTTAATTTTCGCGAATATAGTTTTGGAGGCATTCACAAAAAACTAAATTATCTTAGGACAGTGACATTCAATCCGTTAGTTTCCTCAAATTTACAATTCGTTTGTGAATTTTCATACAATTACAAAAAAAAATGTCATAAATTTTCAAACCTTCGCATTTAAGTTGAATTATTACATGGTATTTTAGAAATTTTAGTTTTGAATTTTCGATTCTTTTTTTAATTATTATTTACGTAATGCCTATAGTCAAGTTACTGTTAAACCGAAATCTTGAGATAAAGCGGATAAATTTTTATGTTTATATTGTAGCAGACTAAAGTAATAATGTTTAATTAATATCTAAAAATACCATTTGAGAAAAATCGTAGACAACTTCTATTTCTTATTTTTGTTTTTTGTTTTTCAATTTCATTTCTTTTATTCAATGATTAGATTCAATCACAACCTAACTGTTAACCGTTGAATATTGGCTAAATGATTGCCTATTTTTCGTTAAAGTCAGTTTGTACATATAATCTTCCAATCAATCAATCATTATGCAATATTTTAGTTTTATTATTAATAAAAATTCTTCAATGTTCAGACCTTTTCATTTATAATCAGATCTTCATTTTCAGGGCTTAATGCAATTCGGTGTAAATTTTCTAAATAAAAGTGCTAATCATATAATATTTTCTAAATATTAAATTTTTAGATTTAACTTAATTTAATATTAATAATTAAAGTTTTTATTTAATACTAAACATTTAATTCTCAATTCAACGTAATTCATTTAATATTTTTTAATTAGTAAGCACGAAGAAAAAAAAATCATGTAAAATTACTATTTCAAATTATAAAAAAACCCACATAATTTTGATTAATAAAACCAAAATACACGCGTCATATAACAAGAGTGTACCGGAAATTTGGATTTTGAAAAAAAATGCAAAAACTGAAAAGTCAATTTTAAATAGATAAGTGGATTTTATGCTATGCTCTAAGGAATCATGAGAAAATTACCAAGTTTTACCACATTATTTACTACCACACAGCGGGATTATAAAGCCATATTTAATATTTAATTTGATCAAAATCGTTACCAAAGCGCTTGGGCAAAAATTACAAACCATAGCACATAGGGCCAAAAACACGGTAAATTTTGTGATGTTCTTTAGTTCACCAGCAAGTTTTCATTCGTCTAATTATTATTATTTTCTTTTTATAAATAATTTATTTATTTATTTTTTTAGTTGTATTACAGCAAAATAATAAGTGTTACTTTCGATTATGAAAAATCTTTGTCATATTTCTGATTTTGTCGATCTTGTTCAAAATCAGGTTTTCGTTTCATTTGATTTAACTTTATCCAAAAAGCATATATATATTTCACCATATATAGAGAAACCTATATCTTTATGATCTAATTTGATTGTTACTTAAATAAAATAATTATAAATACACCCGTTTTCCAAATAGACTTAATGGATGTCATTTTCAGTATCCAATTTGATCAGCGAACAAATTTTTATAATTAGAATTCTTTTTGCAAATAATGATTATTTCCTCTCGACATTCACAGTTATGTTCACTATTTTCCCTCTTTCCAACTTGCATTATGTTTGCATTTTGCAAACGGCCCCCGTTTTCATAGAAATCGCTAGTGATTGGTTGGAGGAACCAGCGCCTGAAGTCAGGTCCCTGTAAATTTGCTTTCTAATTTATGTCTACGGCAAAATTACGTTTTGAAATTATAGCGAAGGAAGAATTTCTCATAACTGTCAGAAGGCGGCGGTTGTTTATTTGGAGCTGTTTCGCCAATCATCCTCTTCTAAATATTTAATTTCAAAGTGGAATAAATCAGGGTTCGTGGGAATTAAGTCGCCAAAAACTCCAAGAGATGCAATTAGGTACAAGGCTCGCTCCTGACTCTGATTTACACCACTTTTCGTATTCCTCTCGTCAAAACAGCTATTTATATTCTGCCACGAAAATTCGATTAATTCTCGAGAATATCTTAAAGTAGAGAACAAAATCAATATATGAGTTTATGACATGAAAAGATTTTATCTGAGAATTTTCTATTTTGCACGAAAATTGTAAAACTGATTAAAGCTGAGGACATTTATTATGAAGAATACCGAAGAGGAATAATCTTTTGATTATTTAATTAAGGAAGAAAGAAAAAGATTAATTAAGGAATTTTTCCTTTAATGAATTGAATACCCAATATTTTACTTATTTAAACGATTAATTAAATAAAACAATTAAATTACTAACTTAAAAATTATTTTTTAAAATATGAATGTTAACTAAAGGGTCGTGTGATTCGAGAAAATTGTAGTGAATTTCCTAACTTTCTCTTGCTTATGTTATTTTTCTAAAAAATAAAAAATAAATACTTTCACTGAGGGAAAGTCATTAATATTTCAATTAAGATAAAATTATGACACTAAAAATCATTAATAGTTATGTAGTATTTCTTCATAATATTACTTCGTTTGGGTTTAAGCATTATGGCACATGTATATGCAATTAAAAAAAACTTTTTCCTGAATTATTTCTTAACTAAAGTATATTCTTCAGGTTTAAACGTTATGTCATATATTTACAATTAAACGCATAATATTTTATTATTACCTTTTCTCAGAGATGCTTCTCTCATGTTTAAACAATATGTCACACATTTACAATTAGACTCATGTTTTATTTATTGTATCTTAATAAGATTATTTCCTTTTTGCATCATATTATGTCACATAGTTATAATTAAACATGTTTTCGTTTACCATTAAGTTAAATCATTTGTATCTAAAAATTATTTCACAGATTTTTTACTGAAATACGTGCTTTTACTTATTATTTCTTTGAACATTATGTCACAGAGTTGCAATTAAATTCATATTTTATTATTATCTTTTCGCACAGATGCTTCTTTAATATTCAAACTTTATGTAACATATTTATAATTAAACATATGTAATCGACATTATTAAATTTTTTAACGTTGTTCCCTTGTTTGAGCTTATGCATTAAGCAACATAACTATAGGTAGTCTTAAGTTTTTCATAATAATCTTTTCAAAAAGTTTCTTCCTTTCTGTATAAACATGCCAAAATTTACTCATTCGTAGATTTTGTTTAGAAATATTATTAATTTAGGGTAAGCGAAATTTAGTTTGTGCTTCAATTGCTCAATTTTTTTTTTTTTTTTTTAATATTTGTTTTGATAGAAATCTAGACCAGCATTTGCGTATTCAACGTCTGCGTCACCTTTTGTCTCATTGGTCAAAGAAAGCTCCGCCCATAAGATGAAATTTAGCATCCTCGCGTTATAGACCATAGTATTTTAAACATGACAAAGTTTCTTTTTCTTCTTTGTTTACTAATTTGTATTCAATTAAATATAATCTTTAATTTCTAAAAATATCTGACATTTGTTTAAATTTTTTTTTTTTTTTTTTTTTGTGNTTTTTTTTTTTTTTTTTTTTTTTTTTTTTAATTTTTTTTTTTTTTTTTTTTTTTTAACTATTACGAAGTTCTTGCAATTTGAATTGTCGTCAAGCATTTTCTGATTCACTTCAAATTTATAAATAAATTATTTAATTCGTTGTGTTTAGCTTTGTAATTATATTTCGATAATTTCTTAATCAGAATTTTATGCTTGTGAAAAATTTAGTTATTAGTATTGGAGTTATTATTATTTAGTTATTAGAGGTTAGCGGTTTTGAAGGTAAAATAATTTTTATGTTCATTGTTATTATTTAACTTTTTAGTAATTCCAGTAATTGTAATTACTTCTCGACAATAAATGGAAAAAAATGCTCGTCTCACTGAGCTTTGGGCATGAAGCAATTACTTTGTCTGAGCCATGTCGGCTCAGGGCATAGAGCGTTCACCTTCCTATGAGGTGAACTGGGTTCGAATCCCAACGATGGCTGGTCGATAAAAAGTCCGCACCAAGCTTGGACCGACCTCGGTGCTGAAGTAAAATATCCTCAGTGGTTAGAGTCCCCTTGCCATCAGACTAAATGCGGGAGGTTCTCGTGATTTTTTTCTCTCCATGTTAGAAAAAGTCCTCTACCAAGGCTAATTTCTCGCAATACCCAATCCAGGAGTTCTTTTGGATTTGGTTCAAAATTACAAGGCAACGGATTTGAACATTGATAGTCGTGAACATAAAATTAGGTAGGGTGCTTAACGACGGTTATAAAATAAAGTAATATTAGTTGGTCTACATCATCATATATTGTCTAATATTTGAAGAAAGAAAAATTATAATTCTATTTTTTGTTTTTAAGAAAAAAAAGTTTTATTTTCTCATGTACGGATTTCAAGTAATAGGAATAGAGCTTCACTGCAAATTATAGCTAATATAATTCCATAGTTCACTAGTATTGGTCACATTACTCTCAATATGAATATAAAATGTAAAATAACCACATAAGAGACTTTTATTTTAATACTAAAATTCCAATTTTCTGTCATTAATGTTTCAGAGATTTCAAAAACATAATTTATTTAATTGATAATTTTTCGGTAGTTTTGCGTGAATGTCGTTTGTAATAATAATCTGACATTTTTTTTTTTTTTTTGTAGTTATATGAGGATTATGGTATCTAGTTTAAAATTTGTATTTCGAATTTAACTACATACTAAATAAATAAAATTGAATGAAATAAATAAAAGTAACTTAAAGTAAGTAAATAAAAATAAGTTATATAAATAAATAAGTAAATAAATAAATAATTTATAATTGATTTGATAAACCTCTACAATAACCGTAAGAATTATTAAATTTTTATTCTTATACATAATATTTTCATTATTTTTAAATATTTTTATTTAATAAGACCATCTGCAGTTTGACTGATATCTTTGGAGCAGTTTTACAGATAAATAGCTGAATAAATAACACAATTTTAATAAAATCAATTTTAACGATCTTATAAATCAAAAAAAAAAAATTAAATAAATGATAAGTATTCTCTAAAAAACAAAACATTTTTGTTATAATATATCAGTTCAGGTTTTCCTACTTTATTATCAAACTATAAATACCAAAGGCTAGCAATTCCAGGTTTTTCAAAACGGTGAACGAAGATTAAAAGGCCAAAATTTTTGCTTAAAGAGTAACTAATTGTTCTCAAACAAATTCAGCATGAAATTGTACCTCCTGTTTTCTCATCAGTAAAAGCATATAATATAAAACGTAGTTGGTGTCTTGATTTCCAATGGAAGAAAAATAATAGTCATTGTTTATAATTGTAAAGAAATCTAGTATATTAACATAGGTTTTTTTAACAATATTGATTTGTTTCTTAGTGATATTCATGTGTTGTTGATTTTTTTTATGAAACAACATAATGGTGACTTGCAACGTAATGCATCAACACAGAATATAATTGTTTTTAACAACCCTCATTCATATGTTATTGTTGATTCCTTTTTGCAAAAACATAATTTTACTTTAGAAATTCAAGATTTAAACAGGTTATTCGGCAATTAATAATGCACTTAAATTTAAAGATTCCTTTTCAAAAATGAAAATTGAAAATAAACACAATATAAAGTGCAAATTAATATTGAATCAATGGAGAAACAATAACGCCTGTANCGATGGCTCAGGGGATAGAGCGTTCGCCTCCCAATGAGGTGAGCCGGGTTCGTATTCCAGCGATGACATGGCTGGTAGATACGAATCCGCATCCGGCTTGGACCGACCTCAGTGCTGACGTAGAATATTCTCAGTGGTTAGAGTCCCCTTGACATCAGACTTAGTGCAGGAGGTTCTCGTGATTTTTTCTCTCCATGTTAGAAAAAGTCCTAAACCAAGGCTAATTTCTCGCAATACCTAATCCAGGAATTCCATTTGGATTTGGTTCAAAATTACAAGGCTACGGATTTGAACATTGATAGTCGAAAACACAAAATTAGGTAGGGTGTTTAACGACGGTTATAAAATAAAGTAATATTAGTTGGTCTACATCATCATAAATTGTTTAATATTTGAAAGAAGAAAAAAAGAAAATTATAATTCTATTTTTTGTTTTTTAAATTTTTTTTTTATTTTCTCATGTACGGATTTCAAGTAATAGGAATAGAGCTTCATTTCCATAGTTTCACTGCAAATTATAGCTAATATAATTCCATAGTTTGCTAGTATTGGTCACATTTTTCTCAATATGAATATAAAACGTAAAATAACCACTTTGAATAAGGGACTTTTATTTTAATACTAAAATTCCAATTTTCTGTCATTAATGTTTCTGAGATTTCAAAAACATAATTTATTTAATTGATAGTTTTTCGGCAGTTTTATGTGAAATTCGTTTGTAATAATAATCTGGCATTTTTTTTTTTTTTTTGTAGTTATTTATATGGGGATTATGGTATCTAGTGTAAAATTTGTATTTCGAATTTAACTAAATACTAAATAAATAAAATTGAATGAAATAAATAAAAGTAACTTAAAGTAAGTAAATAAAAATAAGCTATATAAATAAATAAATAAATAATTTATAATTGACCCCTACAATAACCGTAAGAATAATAAATTTTTTATTTTTATATATAATAGTTTTTTTATTTTTAAATAGGTTTATCTAATAAGACCATCTTCAATTTGACTGATAACTTTAGAACAATTTTACAGATAAATAGTTGAATAAATAACACAATTTTAATTAAATCAATTTTAACGATCTTATAAATCAAAAAGAAAATAATTAAATAAATGATAAGTATTCTCTAAAAAACAAGACATTTTTGTTATAATATATCAGTTCAGGTTTTCCTGCTTTATTATCAAACTATAAACACAAAAGGCTAGAAATTCCTGGTTTTTTAAAGCGGTGAACGAAGATTAAAGGCCAAAACTTTTGCTTAAAGAGTAACTAATTGTTTTAGAATAAATTCAACAAGAAATTGTATCTCTTGTTTTCTCATCAGTAAAAGCGTATAATATGAAACGTAGTTGGTGTTATGATTTTCAATGGAATAAAAATAACAGTCATTGTTTATAATTGTAATCAAATCTAGTATATTAATATAGGCTATGTTTAACAATATTTATTTGTTTCTTAGTGATATTCATTTGTTGTTGATTTTTTTATGAAACAACATAATGCTGACTCAACATAATGCATCAACACAGAGTATAATTGTTTTAACAACCCTCATTTATATGTTACTGTTGATTCCTTTTTGCAAAAACATAATTTTACTTTAGAAATTCAAGATTTAAACAGGTTATTCGGCAATTAATAATGCACTTAAATTTAAAGATTCCTTTTCAAAAATGAAAATTGAA
Source organism: Parasteatoda tepidariorum (assembly GCF_043381705.1). Lineage (NCBI taxonomy): Eukaryota > Metazoa > Arthropoda > Arachnida > Araneae > Theridiidae > Parasteatoda > Parasteatoda tepidariorum. The sequence continues at coordinate 15,579,913 of NC_092211.1, forward strand.
AATAAACACAATATAAAGTGCAAATTAATATTGAATCAATGGAGAAACAATAACGCCTGTAAAAAATGTTGAATCACTAGTAAGGATGGTGTGATGAAAAAAGTGACAAAAATACTTTAATAGCCTTATAAAATTTGGTGGTGTTTCTAATAATCACCTTGCAACTTTCCTCTTTTTCCTCAGGAGATGAAACACAATTTATAGTACACTTTTAATGATTTTTTTTTATAGAGCTCTTGTTTGTTTGCTTGTTTCTCACTTAAATGCTAGTTGGTGCATATTCTTTTGTTTTAGTTTTTGATAGAGATCCAAAAATATATATATAAGGGGTAATCATTAAAAATATGATATCAATATGTAATTTGGCATTATTGGTGCAAAAGAGTAATTATTTGCACCATCCAGAACTATTCAAAAATAATCTAAATCGGCAATCTTCCTAGAATTTTATGATTAAAATTTTTTCATTGTTTAAACATTTTTTCCTTCTCCTTTCGTTTCCTTGAAATAATATAAATACATTTTTCCTAGGAGAAAAAAAAGAATATTATGAGAAGAGAAGAAAATTAAAAATTAAACTCATGACTTTTATGAATAAAAAAAAATTCAGCATTAGCAGAAGAAAAGAAAGAACTGTGTTGAAAGAGTTGGGAGTTAAAACAATCTCATTTTGAATAGAATATTTTTATGTTTCATTAAATAAAATGAAAAAAAAAAGATGATGCCTTAGGGGTTATTGCAATTTAAAGTAAGTCAGGGAAAATTTATAAGTAAAGTTTCGTTGAATAGTTCTAAGAAAAAGGAATAAAAGCGTTCGCAAAAAGTATGAAGAGATGGAATTGCACCCCCCTTTAAGCTGAAAATAAAAAAGAAAAAAAATGGTGGGGGGAAAAAAATCTATTTTTATTACTTTTCCAAACTAAATTCTTCTGCTTTAATATCTTTGTTGCAGTTCGACACACTTAAATTTGTGGATATTTAGCAAAATAATTTTAACTCGATATCATAAACGAAATACCTAAATTCGGATTAAAAACGCTGTAGTGCACTCATGATTCCGATTTCAAGATTATTTTTTCAAAAATCGGAAACTTTAAGAAAAAGTAGTTCTTTTAGAATGATCTCTCTCCTCTCTCCCAAAATAACAAAAGAATTTTCTGTTCATTTTCTTTATTAAAACTTGAGCCCTTATTTTTGATTTGAATCACACATAAGCTAATTCAAATTTATACTTTTTGAGCAATTTTATTTTTTACATTTTTTAAGTTTTTTTTTTATGTCCACACTAGTCCAATGACTTAAGGTTAATGTGGATAAGCAATAAAAAAAAATCTATTATTAAGAATAAAAAGCAAGTAAAGTAAAAATGAAACTAATATTAACATAAGAATATAGTCTTGAGTGGATAATTCTAATAAATTTGAATTTAATGCTGACACCTAATTAATATTACTTTATAATGAACAAATAAATAATATTAAAATGCTAAAAAACCTGAATCAATGGCAAGTTTCTGAATTAGAAATGTATTTTCAATATTTATTTATTTAAAAAAATATATAAAAAATTTTTTTTCGACTAAACTATTTTTTTATTTTATTTCCTGAAGTAGTTTAACAAATCAATATTAATTGTCAGCTGAAAGGCTGAGGCAACAATGGAATTTCGGAAATAAGAATCTTACAAGTGCTATGAAGAATAATAAAATTCCAAGGGTAACCAAACACTTGGTCATTTGAGTAAAAAAAAAAAACACTGCAAAATTAATTATAATATTGGTTTTTTATAAATTTTCGACAATATAAGAACAAATCGAATTTAATACATAAAATCCCTGTCTACAGTAACTTAATAATGAGTCAATAATTTCCCTTTGAAGAAAACGCAAACCAAAAATGACTTGAAAAATATGTAATAACTATACATATATATATTCACATAATAATATTTCCCATTATAAAAAGCGATGTGTAAGCTAAAGTAGTTATTTAAAAAAATTAAGAATTTCTTTTTTAGTCATAAAGTTAAACTTAATTTGCTACCTGTAGTTAAACGTCATGTCATTCAGCTGCATGTGAAAGCGAAAAACAGGTATGCCAATCAGCCAAAATTTACCGAGAAATTTTGAATGATAAATAATAGTAATATTTCATCTATCTATATTGGTCTCATGTCCACGCTAGTCCTCTCTTCTCTACATTTTTACTGGAATAAATAAATTATTTTCTAGTGATTTAGTTTTAAATACAGCTCCATGGACTGCGCAGGGTTAAATAAGAAACCCTCAGTTTATACGATGCCATAAAAATTTAAGGACTACTCCAGTTAAAGAGTTCCAACTCACAGCTTAAGTTTACCAGAAATTCAGCGAAATCTTTTCTTTTTTCTTCTTTCCTTCCTTCACCTGTAGTTGATGGTAATTTTAGTTATTCTTTGACAGTTACGAGAAGAAAAAAATCGCGTGAAAAAATTTTCAGGGGCATTTATAAATGGTGTAAGTCCGTTTGATGCTTCAATTGCAGAAGAAAAATAATGATTTGGCGTTGTGTTTTATGTAATCGGGGTAGAAATCTCTGCCGTATTACGGGAAGTTGTTTGTTTTATGCGGCAATCAAACAAGAAGTTCTAGACAGTTATCGGAAATAAAGTAGGGATGGCCCACACAGGCTACGTTTGCTTGTAATGATGGTCAAGTGCTGATAAAATTTCCCTTCCGTACGGATAAATAACTGACAACAAATAAATTTTATAATGGTCGTAAACGATTGATATCTTTGAATGGTATGCGACACTTTTATTAGGTTTTTAAGAGGTTTGGATAGCTGATCATGTTTTTAGTACGTTGTTAAGGCTGAAGATGAGCATATAAGATATGCTGAACAAAATCACGATACTTTGTTCACTATGAAGTTATAACATAATTTCTTTTAAGTAAGTAAACTAAGCAGATTTATTCAAATCGTATGCAATCAATTCGGTTGAAGGTATGTCAAAAGTTCTCAAATAACAAGCTTGATAAATTTACAATAGGTATATGCATATGAANCTGAAGATGAGCATATAAGATATGCTGAACAAAATCACGATACTTTGTTCACTATGAAGTTATAACATAATTTCTTTTAAGTAAGTAAACTAAGCAGATTTATTCAAATCGTATGCAATCAATTCGGTTGAAGGTATGTCAAAAGTTCTCAAATAACAAGCTTGATAAATTTACAATAGGTATATGCATATGAATATTGAATTAAAATGAGTAAACAAACGAAGCATTTTTTTAAACCATTGTTATTAATAATTTAAAAAGTTCTTATAAAGTTTAAAAGTGGCAACGAGCATAACATTTTGTTTAATATGAAATCCTTACGCATTTGCATAATTTCAGTCATTATCAATATCAATCATGTTTTGATTATAACAAAACAAATTGTGTTCTGAAGTTTTATTTGAACAAAATGAATGATATCTTTGCTATGATAATATCATTAGAGTGTTATCAAGGATATCTTTCAAAATATGACATCAATTATATCTTTGTAATGTATATGACATTTTTATTAGGTTTTTAAGAAATTTGAATTGCTCATCATGTCTTTAGAACTGAGCTTGAAGATGAGCATGTAAGATATAATGAACAAAATCACTATACTTTGTTTACTGTGAAGCCATAATATAATTTAAATGGGTGAACTAAATAGATTTGTTTAAATCACATATAATTGCTTTGATTCGATTGTAGAAAATATGTTATATGTGTCAAAGATTTATTTTAACAAGCCTGATAAATTTGCATTTGGTATTTTCTTAGGAGTATTGAATTAAAAAAGGTAAACTAACAAAACACGTCTTCAATCTTTTTTATGATTGATTTAATAAGTTTTCATAAGATCGAATAATAAATAATAGCAAATATTTAATGATGAGATCATGACCAGCTGATATTAATATGAGATCTTAACTCATTATAGCAACATTTTCACGAAAATCAGTTATGTATAATCTTAATTAGAATAAACAAGGTATATAATAAAGTTATATCTAAACAAAGTGATTAATACATTTAATATATGAAGATATTAATATCTTTATTACTATGATATCAATCATATGAGAATATCAATAATATCTTTGAATGGTAGATAACACTTTATTAGGTTTCCTTGATCTTATTTTTAGTAAAGTCTTGGTTCTGTTAAGGTTGAAGGTGGAAAACATAAGATGTTCTAAAAAAGCATCCCGATATTTTATTTACTATGAGAATATAATTATAAGTTTTTGAGTAGGTGAATTAAAAGGAGGAAAATAATTTGAATGAAGTTAGCATGCGTCAAATGTTTTATTTCTGCAAAGAAATAAAACATGAATTCTGAATTCATCTCTGAAAACTGAATTCATCACTGCATAACTTTGTGTATAAAGAAACCATGTCATGAAAGAAAAAAATTTCAATTGTTTTATCTCAATATAGCAAATATAATAATATGCAGATGAATATCGTATAAAAATATATAAGTGATCGAAGCATCTAAATGGGGTCTTTTCAACTAACTTCAAATAATTTAAAATTATATTTAATTAATTTAATATCATATTAGATCAAAATGATGGTGAGCATTACATATTGTTTAGTATGAAAACATTATGCAATATTTTTTTATTTTTTAAGGATTTAAAAGTACTAGGAAACATGAAATTTTTTTTACATGAAGAAAAAGCACATGATTACTATTTTAATGACCATCAATTCAATCAGATCCAGTAATTATGATAAAATCAATATTTCTAATTAGCTAAACAATATCAGTGCTAGATTTCATATCAATGATATCAAGATAATTATTTAAAATGTTTTGGAAAATTTTTTCTTGGCTTTAATTTGATCTTAAGGAATGCATTACAAAATCACAATTCTTTGTTTATTCTGAGTGCATATTTTAATTTAAGTAAGTAAACTAAATTCAGATATAAAATCATTTTGATTGGAGAAGAAAATAATGTATGTCTTATTTCAACAAACTTAATAAAATCATAAAGGTGTAAAAAAATTTTCATGGGTATTGAATTTAAGTGTGTAAATAAGCAAAAGCAAGTTTATTTAAGATACTAAAATAATAGCAAAATTGTAATTTTGTTTAATTATCAAAAAAACTTATTAACAAAATAAAAAATAACTTTATTGTTTACACAGATCATAGATAATCGCTTTGATTGCCTAGGGAAAAAGGCGTGCTAAAAGTTTTATTCAATAAATATTATAAAATCTCAAAAAGGTTTTTTTCTTAGTCTGAGCAAATCCAAAATGTGCAAATTAGTATAGCAGTTAATCACAATATTAGGGAGGGGAGATTGACTTTAAATGCTTCAAACACAACATTTCTACGTAGAAATTTTTCATCTTCTTGCGAAAGTTTCAAACTTTCTACAAAACATGTAATTTGGTGCTCGAATTCCGTAAAGCTCAAACTTAAGAAAGCATGTATGTTTAAAAATTGCATTTTCTCCTTAATAATCAAAAGTTCATTGATATGCATGAAATCTCGAATTCTACCTAAAATAAAAATGAAATAAATGAGTAAAAAAGAAAACAGCCTAGAATGGAATTCAGTGACTCGATTAAACCTCATTTGACTGGACGTACAGAAAAAAAAGAAAAAAAAAAAAAAAAGGNAAAAAAAAAAAAAAAAAAAAAAAAGGAGAGGGAAAAAAAAGGTGGTTTTTGCAGGCAAAGTTGGGGAATCTAGAGGTAAACAAATCACATTTCTGGAAAATTACTGGACAAATCTGTCAAATGTGAGCGGTCTACTACACAAATAAATTTGAAAGGCCAGTGACATATGCTTCATAAATTACTACATTTTTCTTCTTTTATTTTTTTGCTGCTGCATTGCATTCGCATGGAAAAGGATCGCACGGTAGCCGAACACACAGACTTCTTTTTATACTGAGAATAACGCTAAATAAATAAAAATGAAATCACGAATAACCGGAGGGAAACGACCGATGTACAGCGTTCCAATGCTTTTTTAAATATTTTTTATTTTTTGTTCGTCTTTAATAAGAAAATGCAAAAATATTACGCTTGCATAAGCACGAAACAACTATGCTGTTGAATATTCACACGAAATCTCCTCACTCAGTAAAAAAAAAAAAAAATATTTTTGGCTTGTAGTCTCAAAATCTATATTAAACATTTAAAATCTTTATTTTTCGTGGAAGTTGCAATGCACCTGGTTTTTGAAACGCACCTCTATTGAATATTTACTCGGAATCTCTCTCCGTAAAAAAGGGAGGAAATGCAAAATGATTTTGCATTTTTTTTTTTTTTAAAATATTTGTTTTAAATTTTTTCTTTCGTGTAAGTGGCAAAAGAAATACAAATATCCAACTACAGATTTAAAATTACAACTACAGGCAATAAAGTCGAGGTTTGATTCCATTTCGTAAAGGCTGGTCTTATTTGATCACTGATTCGAAGTCTACTCAAATGTAACAGACCCGATAATTTCAGAGCAAGAAATCCATGTGCGGTAGGGGTGAGTGGTGTAGAGACAGGGTCAATTTGTTCGTCGAGCTATATTTTGGTATTATATCGCGTGCCAGTATTTCTTAAAAGTTATAAAGGCTAATTTTAGACGTTTAACGTTAACTATCAATATAAAATCAAATTTTGCTTTAAACAATTATTATAATTTTTTTTTCCAAATTTGATGACATAGATAACCTTTAAAAAGTTAATAATGAATCTATTTTTCAAGTTACAACCACAAAANATATATATATATATGCTATAAAACTCCCGTTATGAAACTTTCCCTGCTGATCATTCCTGATCTTTGGTTTTCAAATTCCGTCAGCATTTTTGTTATTTTTTCTACGATTGGGAAGCACCATTGCCTATGCTTTTCTTTTTTATTTTTGGTAAGGATTGTGAAATGCATGTTAGAGACGGTCGCTACGATTTGCCCAGTATTTCACATTAGATTTGGTTTCTTTTTCCAAAAATATTCATATTTTGCAGAGTATTAAGTAAAAAAAAAAATTCGAGGGGTTTACAATTTGTAGATGTTTGATATGCTAGTTTTTTTAATTATGTCTATTTGAAAACCCGAAATAAGGTAGACACAAAAATCGATAATTATAAGAAAAAATTTAGTTAGGCAATATACCCATGAGAAATTTAAAAATTGAATTCCTCTCGAACTCAATACTCTAATAAAAATTGAAACTTCTAGAAGAAAACAATAAAATATTAAGATTATGTTTCAAATGTTTACTGTAGTGTCCTTAAAAAAGCACTAGTGGTGATCATAAAATAAATAAATATGTTAATAAAATTGAAAAAAACTCTTACATTTTCAGAAGAAAATTGTTTCAATATTGAACCGCAATATCGGTATTTTGTACCATAATGAGGAGTAGACTTTTTGCAATCTTAATAAAGTTTTAAACTGTATCACATTTCCGTTTCGTACAAGTAATCCCTACACTCTTAAAATACTAAAATTATAGTTCTACAGCGCTGAGTCATAGCGGTGCATTGTACTAGAATACGGGTAAAATTTGCCGTAACCTTCATAGAATATTAAATTTAATCCTTATTAACGCTTCTTAAGAATAAACCCTTAATTTCCAAAGTACCAATATTACGATTGAAAGTCATAATATTGGCACTTTAAACCATTCTGTGGAGAAAAATTTGCTGAAGCTTTAAAAAAAGTATAAAATCGAAACATAGTATCGTTCAAATTGAAGTTTAAGAACTTCAGTAATCGTTGTGTGGTCATTTTGTTAAAGTCAATCCTATTTCTATAAATTGGCTCTGAGGGGTGTAAAGATATGATATAAAATTCTACTTTTTTGAGTGAGGAGGATTGAAAATCATGTTAATTACTACGATCTAAGTTTTTAATATAGACATGTAAGCTCACAAATTATTTATTCAAATTCAATTTTTGGTTACTTTTTCTAAACATTATTGAAAATTGCATTCTTTAAAAAATACTTCCTTCACAGATTTATTAGTTGCAGTAAAATGTACTCTAGAACTTTAAAGGATAACGAACTTATAAAACTACATGAAATATCTTTCACTTTTTCCGTTTTCATGTAGGCTTAGAATACTAAATTAAGAAAAGTAATTAAAATAAATTAATTGGGAAACTTTTCAAAAACTTTTCATTAATTCATTTCCTGTTAGAATATTCCTATCATCATAAAAATTAAGCTACGAATAAGTGCACAGAATATTTGAAAAGTGGAATTAATTTTTAACCGAGAAAACGAATCGATATAAATATGCGGAAATCACTTTCACTCTTCCCTCGTTCATAAAGTCCCAGATTTTCAACTAATTTCATTCGTTCGTAAAGGTTGACTAATCTCTAGAGAACATGAAGTCTTTTAATAACCCGACATTCATATTGAAAAAAAAAAGAAGAAATATCGATAACGAGTTTGGTTGTAACGGGGGTGGACGAGGGTAAAAAAAAAGAACATTGGAATGGAAGTGAAATGACGAAAATCCATTCCTCTATCATTTAAGTAGGGTGGAGGGATTTATGTTGCCGCGAGAAAAGGTTCCAACATTCAAGATTTTATGTTCTATCATAAATTATTTCGGGAGTGCATCACGGACAATGCTTTGACGCAGATTAATTTGAGGAATACATGGATTCCATTACTTTCATTCGGGAGTGGTTCACTTTTTTTCTATTTCCTGTTCCAAGATATCTTGTCCGGAATTTTGTTTTTCATTGTTAATATTTCAAGACGAAAGGATTATTTATCTTCTTATAAAAGAAACTCCCTAGTTTCTTTTAAAATATTAATTATTACATTTATTTAAAATAGGAAAGAAAGGAGATCAGAATGAAGGAAAATTATACATAGTATGTTTTTAGAATATTTATAGTTTCATAATTTCGATAGCTAGTTAGCGGAAAATAAAATCAAGATATTAATTCAATTGAAAATAAATATTGGTTTTTATTTAATTCAGAAAGGGGAGATATAGTTTTAGTTGAATTTTAAAAGAAAGCATATCAGTTTTTAGTAAAGAAAAAAAATATGTTTTAGTTTTTTTTAATTCAAAAGAAGAATGTTAGTTTTTATACTACTCAAAAAGGCAAAATATTATTTTCATTTAAATTAAGATGAAGAAGAATATTACTTTTTCGATAAATTGAAAAGAAAAGAAATAGAACCAGTTTTAATGAATTTAAAAAGGAAAAATCACTAGTTTTTAGTTGAATTCATAAAGAGAAAATAATAGTTTTTGAATGAAATCAGAAAGACAAGATATTATTTTCAATTGAATTAAAAAAGGACGTATATTAGCTTTTAGTTGAATTCTTATTTTAATTTAAGAAAGAAGATTCTAGTTTTTGTTTGAATTTAGAAAGAAGAACTTTATTTTCAGTTGAATTAAAAAGAGAAGAAAAATATTAATTTTCAGATAAAAACAAAGGGAGAAAATATTAGTTTTTATTTCAATTTAGAAAGAAAAGATATTATTTTAAGTTAAAAACAAAAATAGAGTTATGTTAATTTTTATGATTGAATATGACAAAACAGGAACGTGATAGTATTGTTTGAATTCTAGAATAGAAAATATTGTTTTTAGTTCATTCAAAAGGCGAACAAAAATCATTTTGTTCAAACTATCAAAACATTCCTTTAAAGAAAAAAAAAGTAAAAACATTCGTTTTAAATTAAGTTCAAAATTAAAAGACACATTCAGTAAAGTCGTTTCAACGCTGAATCATCACATCGGTAACTTGAACCGTAATACAGTATAAATAAGTCGCGACCGTACGTTAAACTGAAGCATTTTCCGCAGAAGTTGCTGCATACCATCGTGTATTCAAGTTTAAAAGGCACTATAATTTGGTTAAACTTGGCGCCACATTGAAGGTGAGGCAAATTTGAACAATATTATATTATTATTGAACAAAAACCAAGTCGCGTTATACATTAGCAATTAAAATTGCGACTTTTGCATCTGATGTATTTAAAATATACACCATTAACATGCTTAAGCTGTGTTATAAATTAAATAATGGTTTCAAATGTAGGTTACATAAAATGTATTACAGATTATCTCTTCTAATTAAAGGGGGAAAAGTTTTGCCATTGTGTTTCAACATAAGAATTGTAGACAATATAGCAAATAAAAAATCGTATTAGTTTTTAAAACACTCAAAAATGCACGCTTTTCTTTGCAGAATTTTCTGACTAATTCTAATGCTGGTTTGCTGGCAGTAAACTGTGAAATATGTTTCTTCTGTGGAAATGGAAGACAAAGGATCTTTTTACTTGTTCCAGAAAAGTTTTTGATTGTATGTAGTCTCTGTCTACTCCTTTGTCACAAAGAACTTTCGAATTAAATATGCAACTAGCAATTAGCAAAGACGTAACAATGAAAATCATATTTGTTGCCAACAATTCCTTTTCTTGAATAATGCTAAGTATAAAGCTGCGAATACGAAATAAATTAATAATATTTTTGATATAGTTCCTGTTCCATATTTGGAAAAAGTAGGGAAAATTGAAAGATTTAAAAAAAAAAAAAAATACATCTTTTGCACTTTCATTTATTTCTACTATAATATACTGTATACAGTTGGGATCTTCAACACTTTGCCCACAGAGCACTGATTGCATTCCGATGATACCTTAGTGTTCTGTTGAATCATGTCATTCGATTTAAAATAATAGTTGGATATGAAAGTGAAAATTAACACCGATGACCAATAAGTACAAATTTTAAAACCGAGTGCATTGCGAAAAATATTTTCCCGATTCATTTAATTTCTACATTGGTGTCAATATTTTTGTTACCTAATTAAAACTTTGCAACTCTCACAATGACATGGTATTCAAGAATGTATATTATGTTATTCTATGTGTATTATTGGCAGTCGTTAGCCCGTGACCTGCGTAGATCAGAACTTGGCATTGTTCTTTGGCTTCTTTTTACCAATAACCGATGAGTACTGATTTTTTTGATGTTCGTTATAAATTTTATTATATTTTCAATTTAAATTATAATAATATAAAGTTTAAGACCTTAAAACTCAGGCAATTAAATATTAAATAATGTAACTAAAAATTGTAACAAAATTTTTTAGAATTAAAATTCAATACATTTCAAAACCTTAAAATTGAAATGGCGTTTGGATGAATAATAATAAATATATTTGTGTTTAACATTATTACTGAAGGCGGAAAAAATGCTTCTTCAATTTTCCATAACTTATGCTAGCCTGCATCTAGCATACTATACTTCTGTACTTAACTTAATTAACCTAATGAGTTCAGCAAGCATTAAGGATATTTAATTTATTTAGAAACTTCTATTTTTCTAAAAAAGCTCTTTATAAGAAAATGCATGCTTTATTCTATAGAAATGATTTTTATTAAAGAAATTTCGCATCTTCGATACTGTACTGTATATAAGGGAAAGCGATACAAGGGATGATAATTATTCCAGTCTAAAGGCGTTGTTTGACATGATCTCTGCTTAATCTGCTTAATTAAAACAACAACATCATTTGAAATAGTAGTTAGTATTTTCCCAATATCCTCCAAATACTGGACTACCAAACCTGTTCTTGTTTTATATTTTGTGTTCTTTGACGAATAAGTTTATTAAACCTTTTTATTATTTATTTCAATAAAACAATTAGTGTACCATAATTCGTTTATTAAGATATCAAAGCATTAGCTACAAATTTTTCTCTATGAATTAACATTTTCAATATTCAATATTTCACAGTGCTTTTTATTTTTTTGTCCAACTATTATTTTAAGCGTAATGATCTAAATCCACGGGTAACCATGGCATCATGGAAATGCCATTAGTGGCCCAACTGTATATTGTACTTTTTACGTGAAATAAATAAGAGTACAAGGAAAATTTAAAAAAAAAAATGTTTCAACTTTCCCTACTTTTTCCAAATATGAAGCAGGAAGTTCCTAAAAAATATTATTAATTTATTTAATATCCATAGCTGTATACTTAGCACTATTCAAGAAAAGGAAATGTTGACGTCAGATATGATTTTCACTAGTACGTTTCTTCTATTTAGTAAGTTATATATTTAATTCGAAAGTTCTTTGTGACAATAGAGTAGCCAGACACTGCGTACAATCAATAACTTTTCTGGAATAAATAATATTTTTCTTAATTTTCCATTTCCATAAAAGAAATATATTTTACAGTTTATTTACGCAATCCGACGTTTAAATTACGCAGAAAATTCAGTAAAGAAAAATGTGTATTTTTGAGCCTTTAAAAAGCAATTACAATTTTTTATTTGCTTTTGTTTGAAATTCTTGTGTTAAAACACAATGGCAAAATTTATTTTCCTTTCAGATTAGAAAAGAAGATCTGCAATACATTTTATGTAACCTACATTTAATAATCTTACTTAACTTATGACTTAATTTAATCATGTTAATGGTGCATATTTAGAATACATCGGAAATAAAAGTATCAATTTTAATTTCTAACTTGTCACGTGAGTGTGTTTTGATTTGTAATTAAATTAAATAATACACCTTTTTATTGAAAAAAAGAAGTATTTTTTAATTTTATCTATATTTGTCAGAGGGTTGGAGTTTTTTCAAATTTAATACGGTGCCAGAGCTTAGGCACAACACGGGTATGAATATATGTATTATTTTTAGTAATATAAAAATTATAACCCAACTACACCGATCCCAAAACTGTAGCAACTTAGACCCCCTGATTCTCTTTTTAAGGAATGTTTCTTACAAATAAAACAATTAATTAAACTAATTAAAATATTTTAAATTAACAATTTTTAACAAATAATTAAAAACAATTAACTAACTTTCAATATGAAACTGACACAGATTTAATGAAACTAATTAATTTGTAAAAAAATTATTATGCATATGTATTAATTTCTTTTGCTAAAAACATGTTAATCAACTTAGACAAGTTTGTAGTACATTTCTTATAGATTAAAATGAAAATTTTCTGAACAACTTATGTAAACGGGTAAAAGGGGCTGTTCAAATATTGCTCTAGCATCTCACGGGGAGAAGGGGTTTATGATATTTTTGACTTTTGGTGACCAGAGGAGAGTGGTATGTGTAATGCTAACTTAAGATATTAAAATTCTCATATTTTCCAAATTTGTGGAAATCACAGATAGAAATTTCAAATCCTGGGAAAAGCTTGAATTCGGGGAAAGTAAAAATTGTTTCGTAATTTTGTTTTCTACGAAGTTGCATTATTTATTTCAATTTTATTCTAAAATTAGTTTACTAGAATGAATACTATGAATAGTTGAAGTTGAAGCAAAAAACAAGAGGCAACAGGTAAGAGAAGACTTTCTTAGGTAAGCACGGGAGAAGGTTCTGATTGACTTATTTTTGCTGACAAGGTAGACCCAAAATTAACAAATACATGTTTACGTAATATTTGAACAAACACCAATTCCTTTTTCTTTCTTTTTTTTTAACAAAAAGATTTTAATTTTGGTAAAAATTCGCCTTTCGTCTACAACTGGCACCATTTCAACACGGCAAATGCAAACGTTTATCCGAGCGATTTCGTATGCATTAGTATGTCCATTGACATCAGATAGCATAGAAATTTCTAGAACATAATGGAATGATGGAAAATTGTTGGAACAGTGCCGAATAGATCAAAAGAAAATCCTTCAGAACGACATCACGATCGCACATGGGAGTGAGAGTTTCGAAATTTTCGTGTTGTAATGATCATCAGTGAAGAATACGTCATTGACAAAACCAGCCAGATAGGAAGACAATAAAGAAAAATACACACGCCTCGAACAAAATCCACGTTCTCGAACAAAAGAATTGTGGAAGATCTGAAGTTATCCGTATGACAAGTTGGCAGGACAAAACATGCCAAGTTGAGGAGACCCACAATTGGCTAATGAAATACGTTCGTTTCTCAAAGACACGGCTACCTTCGAATCATACGGGTCCTTTCTTCATTCTCTCCGAATTATTTATCTACCTATTCAAAAAATTTAAATAAATAAAATATTTATTGTCTTTGCCAGTAAATCTTTTCACAAAAGAAAAGAATAAGGGGGATGCCTTTACAATAGCAGAAAAAAGGAGAATGTCTTTGGCAAGCTCGCATAAACAAAAACATATTTCAGACGACAATCAAAATCGAAAAAAAGAATGTCACTTTTATGGTCTTCACACTTCCCAAACCATATATATCTATGGCCCATTCAAAACGTAAGACATAAAAATTTTCCCACTTGTAGGGAAAGTGGCGCGAAAGAGTATGAAGAGGTTGAAAAAAAAATGCAAACAAAAACAGAATTGAAAACGACATATATAAAAATTATTTTCGAGTCTTTAAAAACGAATTAAAATTTTATACCTTGTATACAAGTTTCGGTCGTTGGTTTGCTGTAAATACGGGTAATAACAGTTTTATGTCTTCTTTCCCCCTTAAATATGTGATCTGTAAGATTTTTGATGTGACAGACGAACAGAGTTATTGAAATTAGGAGATCTTAAACCGGCCAGAAAATGGCCCCATCAAATCGTTGAAGCAAATGCATTATTCGGAATATGGTTTCAAAATAAAGGGTTTGAATAGCGGCCATTTTTACAACTGCGACAACCAGTTGAAATAAAAATCGCACTTGAAGGTTCTGTTTCGGCAGATTGTTTCGGATATAAAAGCAGTTTTACAGAGCATTAAATAGAATATATGAATAAAACAAATTGATGCTCTCACTTGGCAAATATATTGCATTGTTATGTTTGATTTTTTTTTAATACTTAAAGTACTTTTTATTTTTAATACAGTGGTTTGGGTAGTTTGTTTTATTTATGAGAACATTTTGTTATAACTTAAAGATTGATGTTTATTTTAATGTATTTTATTTTATGGTATAAAAAAATCCATTTGAAGTGTTTGGTAAATAAAAGATATTATTGTTTATCTTATTATGCATGTAATTTTACTTATTATCTTGTTTTATTGTCACTGAAAACATTCATGATGCGTAATGACATGACTCTTATAAAGTGGTTTTATTAACATTTGAACCATGGACCTAGAATCTGGATTGTACCACTCAACAAGTGTTTAATTCGAGTCCCCAATAACTTATCTAAATTGAGCTGTAATTTAGGTGTATTGATCTAGCCATAAATAAGTATGTCTATATAGTGGTAAATATCATGTATAAACAGAACTGAAAATTAGATGACGAGATTTAATCGCAAATAGAGTGTCAAATTAGCTTGGAAACAAATGAGAGTCGAATTTGAAAGAACCATATGTTCAAAAGTGAAAAAGCATATACTCATTTTTGAATATTTACTCATTTCAGAGCATATACTCATAAGCATATACTCAAAAGCGTATACTCATACACTCTTCTTTAACTGTCGGCAGGGTTCGAACCAAATACCGCCGGCGTCGCTGTAGGTTCTCTAATTACTATAGTTGTGCAATACAGTTCAGGGAGAGTTAAGAAAATCAATATAGCAGCTGACGCAATGAAGATATTCGGTTAAAAGTTTTTAAAACATAACGTTATTGAAAGTTATTAAGATAAATTAAAGCTACCGACTTCTTGACTAAGTCATTGGGACCATATTTTCAAAATTGCAACCTTTGTGCCATTGAAATTGAAAATTATCATATAATGATGCGACTTTGCGTCTGCCACAATATAAAGCTTCCTAACTCTCCCTGAGCTGATAGGATTCGAACCAAGCACGTCCCTACTACGGACGTGCTTGGTTCGAATCCTATCGACAGCCAACTAACATTTCTCTCATATATTCTTCCGTCCACATTACTTTTGGACAATTTTTTGTTGATTAAAGAACCTTATTTGTTAATTTTACCGAATCAATTTGGTAAAAATTACTCAGCTTTTGGTGTTCCCATAGACTATTGCCAGATTTTACCATATCCCGGGTGTTTTGACCATGCTTTTTTTCTCAGTGCAATACCTATGCTTAATACTTATATTAGTGTATTTGGTATGGATTAAAACAGCAGCTGATACAACAATAACTGCAGTATTAATTATCAAATTTAATTACGCGCCATTTTTATCAATAATAGTTTGATGGTTTACGCTCTGCCAAAACAAATAAGAACCTTTTTCCTTTCATTTTGCTTTCCCATAGATTATATTTTTACTTCAATTGCCAATGATTTTTATTATTTAGTTTTATATCAATACCTTTCAATATCGTAACTATACACAAAATAATTACATGGATTCAGATAAATTTAGAAATACTAATTCCGCGATGTAGCCTCACAATCCATCCATGATTTTCAATGAGCTTACATGACATAATGAATAAAATATAATTTATTAAAGAACATGCTATAAACCTCGCTCTTGATTACATAGAGTTATAATTTAGAAATAATCATTAAAATGTCAGGGAGAAAAAAGCAGATTCGTTTAGAGTCGAATTTAAAACAATGGCTAACGCTAAAGCGATGAAAAACTTCATTTTTCTAATTTAATTTAAATTCAATTATCTAATGGAACTTTTTTTAACCATTTTTGATATAAGGGGAATAAAATTCCTCCCTTCTCGTGTTCTTCCAAAATAGGGATAAAATTTCTCTTTCCTTTCATGTATTTTAATTATTCCTTTGTTCATCACCTGCATTCAAAGTTCATTGTAAGAAAATCCGAATAGAATAACGGTAAAAAGTACGGGTACTCAGAGTGTCAAACTTTTTACCGTAAAATTTACTGAACAAGAAATCTGATATACCGTAATTTTACAGCAATATTTAGTGTAAAATTATTGTAAATAAGAAAATATTACAGTAAAAATTACGGTATACATTTTTACGGAAAAATAGGTTTTACGGATTTGACTGTAAAATGGATTTTACGGATGCAAATGAGGTGCATTGATAGTCTCTCTCTCTCTCTCTCTGCGTTCCAGAACTTTTTATTGAAATATGATCCGGAATTTTTTACTGTCTAGCTTCTAACAACTGAAAAATTGGATATAGTTTGTTTGGTGATTTCTCAACAATAAACAAGATTTAATTAATCATGGTTATATTATACAATACACAAAACTCCAATTAGATTTCTTCAAGGGGCCTTACAAATATTATGTACGAGTTTTTTTTTTTTTTTAAATTTTCGACCCCTCCTCTCTTGTTAGCAAAAATAAACAAACTGCAAATCCCCGCACTGTTTACGTAAGAAAATCGCAGCCACTTACCATGTTTTTTCTTTCGGTTTCACTGTAGTGATCTAGTTTTAGAAATAAATTAAAATGAACGATAAAACTTTACATAAAACAAAATTTACGTTTAATTTATTTAAAAAAAATTTTAGTAGAATATCTTTTCAGCAATTTTTCATGTTTTTGTTATGAGGTCAAGCCTATTGACAACTGAAAGTCCTTGAAGAATTTTTTCTTCCTAATCTATAGTACTACCTCCGAATTTAACCATTTTTCTAATTTAATTTTTTTCTAAGTGTAAGTTTACTTTATATTAAAAATTTAAAAAATAAGATGATTTGATTTTAATGCCATATGTAAATATTGTTCATGACCCTTTTCTCTTAGTCATCAAAAATAAGCAAATCCGCCCGTTAGATGCTCATGTGATATTTAAACGGGCCCTTAGCATTATATTAAAATTTTTATTGTCCTGCAAAACAATAAACGGATTAAAACATGCATACTATTGACCACAATTTTTTAGTCATTCCTTTATTATGGTTATTATTCACAAAATAATAGGAAAAAAATTATGAGAACATTTATTCTTTTGACTGAATCAGAATTGGAAATTCTCAGTCAAATTAAGCTAAATAAAAGATTTAATATTCCAACCATTCATCATTACTACGCCAAAGTAAGAAACCAGCCAATTTAGAAAGTTTTGTAATCTGTGTCCTGAATGTAATGACTTCATTTATGAAACCGCCAGTCCTTACGAAAGCCTCCTGAGTCATTTGCAAATGAACCTTTAAAGGACATTCAATTGGTTCAATTGAATAGGTTTGTTCAAGAGGGTTCTTGATTGGCCTGTCAACTGCACCCATCGTTAACTTAAATGGAAACACTGAACGCTTCGTGAGTGGGTGGGAAATAAAAGGAATCCAATCTGAACATTAAAGTTCGAAAAGAAGAACAAGGTAGCTCAATATTCCATTCATTATTATTATTTTTATTCTTTTTTCCTTCGTAGATTGAAGCTTTTTTTTTTCTTCTTTCGTTCCAAACTTGATTGACCTTTACCTTTCAATTCTAAAACAGATCCAAAGTGGTAGAGCAGAACTATCGTGTACGCATGCGCGCATTTTCCCACCATCCCGGATGTTCTTTTTCTATATCTCCATTGAAAAGCTCCGATTCTCTTCGAAAGAAAAAAAAAAGAATGATTTATGATTTAGAACCTGATGAAACCGGTTCTGCGAGAGTTTTGCTCCCCTTCAAACATGTGTTTCACTACACGCAATTGCATGCGTAATGAACCTAATTTGCTGATCGCTTCGCCAAGAATGGTACACTAAATAACGAGGAGGAGGGAAGGGTGGGGCATGCGTTGAACTTAAATTAGCAAAAATCATTCACGCCTCACCCAATAGATAGCCGGTCACTTTTTCTCTCCAGAGAGATTATACAAATGACTTGTTTAAGTGAAGACGATACTGCAGCTTGGCACACAATCTTAGCGAGAAAATAAATTGGCATTTCAGTTGCACTCTTCTAAAGTTCTGCCTCAGCTCTAACCTAAAAAAGTGCCAAAATTATTTTTCTTCTTATTATTTTTATTTATTTATTTTTACTGTTGGAGAGCTCAAATTACACTCTCAAAAAATAAGCACTACATTGAATTTCATTATAGTTTGTTTAAACCGTTTAGCGTAGAAGCAATCTTACTTAGATGCTAAATTGAACCATGTTTGATTTAAAGTTGAATAATAGTGTCATTAATTAACTTTAAGAACAGCAATAATCTGATTTAACTTAGCACCATGATAAAATTGTAACAAGTTTAACCAATATAATCGTTCATTACGCTATAGCCCTTTAGCCTATAAAATAAAAGCTAAGATGATAAGAAAATAACATTAACTTAAGCAACGTTAACTTATAGCAATTTAAACAACTTCATGTTTTGTTTTATTTTTTAAATGTTACATAAGTACCTTTTGATGGATTTTATATGTTCTTCTATATAAGAATAAGCAAATTGACACAGTTAAAAAATTTTGAACTTTAATGTTATTCAAATTTGCTGCGAACTTAGAACAACATCCATTTAAACCATATTATCTTGCAATTCAATCCTGGTTAAATTTTTTAACTCGATACTGGTTGCTCGATTCAACCTGAAAGGAAACACAGTTCATTCTATACGTTATGATAAGGGTGCAGTAAGTTTGTGCGCGATATATGATTCCATGTTAAACCGATTCTTCTGAGAGACAAGGTGAGAAATGATTTTTTTAAAACGCTGCCGATCCAATTATTTGGGTTTATGACTACTAATGTTCAACTCCGTAGTCTTGTAAATGCGAACCCATTCCAGAAGACAAGGAAACTCCTGAACAAGCAGGTACAAGCAGGATGAGGAATTCGTATCGACCACGCATCACTGGGATTCGAATCCTCTCCACCTGATTGGAAGGCTCTATCCCGTGAGCCATCACTGCGCTAACAGCTATATATATATATTAGAACTGTGTGGAGCGAACCAAATTTTTGGTGGGTTTGGTAAATTTTATGTAAATTATATTTTCAAATCTGAGACTATTCGAGCCTTGCTCACGAAATTTAAGTATTTACGTTGAAAAAAAAAAGCGTTTGTACTCTGAATGGAATCTTATAGTTTTTTTTTAAATAATCAGTGTCCAAATTCTATTCAAATGTGGCAAAGGTGTGCCCTATAGAATATAACCAGCATTTTAACTAATGTAATGGCTGTAGCTTTAGGAGTAGTGTTTAGGTGTAACTAAGCGGCTTTAGCCATAAGATGATACCACTTACAGCACCCCCTAGTTTGCCGATTTGAATTTAGCGTTTCTACTCCAAAAACGGTACTAGATATGAGGAGCGATTTGCAAAGCTGTGGAGCATCATCTATTTAGTAATAATAAGAAACCTTTTGTGCATAAATGCTACAAAAAATAACGCTTAAGACCTGGATTTGTTTGCTCAGAAATTCCTACACAGTGGCGTAAATTACAAGAAAGCATGCTTATTTTTGCTATACAAACTGAAACAGTTTAAAATTGAAAGTAAATGTATCTTGAGGATAATTTTCTTTTTAATGTTGTTTCGTCGCATCACGATATATGGTATTCCGAACAAACAGATGCAAAGTTATAATTTTGCTTTTTAGTATTAATCTACATTATTTAACTATTTTCACCACAAGTTGTATTTGCAACCAGGAGGCTCCACAATTCCCTTTCTCCCTCTAATTTCCCTTATATCTTTTCAGAGGCACATATTCCGCATTTTTCAACAATGTAGTTCTAAGAAACTTTCTCCTCTAGCAGTTTTACTACATATAGACTTATCACTATTTTAGTTAAAGCTGTAAAAGTTAAAATGAAACGGAACGGAGTTAAAGTTTCGGAACGATCCCTGTACATCGTTTTGAAAATTAATGAATAAAAAATTTGATATTGTATTTAATACAACTGAGCTTGTTGTCTCCTTATAAACTGTTTGTTTGCACGTTTATTTCATTATTTAACAAAAATATTTTTCAAATGTTTTAACAATCATGATAGTTAACTGTTTCATATCTTCACAGAAAAGTTAAAGTTAAAAGATAATTATTTACAGAAAATTACAAAACATATTGTATTTACTTTCTAAAACGCAACAAAAATATAGCAGTGCAACGCTATTTTTATAGCGTTTTTTTTTATTTTATCCAATGACCACCTGGAGAATGACCTTTCATCGTACAGACATCTAAAGGGCAGAATTGTTGGCCACTCTTTCAGGGGCACCATATTAAGTGGGCAACGTTGCTCCCACAGTAAAGACGGAAAGTACAGAGAAGGAAAGAACATCCATGTCTTGCCCGGGATGTGAATCCAGAACCTTTCTGTTGCAAAGCCAGTGCCTTGACCCCTACACAGGCCGGTCGGCTCTATTTTTATAGATTAAATATATCGTTGCATATATACTGTAAATAAATAGTTGTAAACAGCGTAAATATATTTTAAAATGAAGGGGAACTTATTTACTGAAGAACACTGGCTAAAATAATTAGGTAAAGGGAAAAATAATAATTTCCTCTTCACCTAATGGAATTTACCTAAACATTTCTAAGCAATATGACAGAATACAATATATGCTGTCTTTCTATTCTATTCGGATATGAGCACCTGTTTCGTTGCAACTTACATTGATAACCATTGCATAAAAAACACGGAAACTCAGTGCCTATGCTTTCTATATATAAGCTGGATGTTTTGCATGACTACCTTTACATATAATTTCAGAATCCCTATCAATAATTCAATAAAAAAAATGCACACATTCGTAAAGTAATACTTAAGTGAGGAAAAAATAAAGCTATGGCAGTCGAATGACTAACCATCGAGGAAGGCGGGAGGGAATTGTAGATTGCCTGAAAAATATGATTTCAAAGACGATTATGAGAAACACTTCCAAACTTCACTCAACAATCAAACAGGTTTTGATATTTTCAGTGATGATATTTTGTGATTTCATTATTGCCAGGATTTTAAAATCCACATTAAGATCGGTCTACACGAAACACCTGCATAGTGACATCATTTTCGATCATTTTTATGTCATATTTTAACAAACCTCACAAGATTGTGTTTCCTTCACGGATAAATTGGCTGAAAAAGCAATTTAAAACTTTGGGAGACTAAAATATTTTACGGTATTGGTTATACTGTTATAATGGCTTAAGGTATTTTACCTTACATTTTGTATTATTTGTATTATTTTGTATTATTACATTTGTAATAATTGTGGTTACAATTATTTTAAAAACGTTTTCAAAATTCTTATAAGTAATAATCTAAATTGACTTATTTAAATTTCAAAAACTAAATTTATGATTTAAAACAATGAGATCTATACACCATACAGGTGTTCGGCAAAGACCACATTTAATAAAAAAAATTTAAAATCTTTACAATAATGAAGTTAAGAATTCACCACTGTGAAAATCGCAAAATCAGTTTGACTACCGAGGGGAGACAAGATTTAAAATTTTAAATGCTTTTAAACACATTTTTCTGTAAATGACCAAGATGAATATAACGATTTTGTAACCAGTCGAAAATGGATATGCTGTAAAACTGTGGAGAAATACCTGTTCAAAATTGGTGTTGAAAAAATCTCAAAATTGTGGGCTATTTCAAGCAAATACCGAATCAAGCGTTCATACAGGTACAGGGTGTAGTTGAATCTAAACTCCATAAAATGAGAGAGTTTGCACCAAGATCAGGTCCATTTACTCCAGTCATTAATTATTTTCGCTTATTTTGGTTTTTGGGAACCGTTAGAGGACAAGGGTATTTGTTAAAATTTCAAGCACAGAAATGTATTTTTTCCACCTCGCACGAATCTGAACCTTTCGCACTCGGTAAAAACTGTATTTTAGTACCTATCCATATCTATATGTATCGTATTTTAAATAATAATAATACATTTGGGTGGTACTGAATATCAAAAATGGTAGCGACTACTTTGCCCCAAGTATACTGTAAAAGAACATTCTTTGTGTACTAGCGAAACACCTAGTTCCAAGAATTATATGCAGCGTTTCACTACGGCACTTTGATGTGAAGTATTTTTCACCATTTTTGGTGATGTACCAAATTTTTTTACAGTGTTAAATGTATACTAAATAAAATAAAACATGAACAATATACATGAATAAAATTAAAAAAACTTCAAAGCAACAAGACGTTGTAAATTCTATAAGCGATGCTCAATATTATTTCCACAATACTACTGGTACTAACTAGAAAAAATAAACTCTTTAGAGATTTCATCTCCTATAATATTTAATACAAAATACAGTATTTCATATATTTTTTTTAAATTTATTTACTTAGCACAAAAATTACTAATGCTTATGTACCGAAAAAATAGAAACGAAAATTGAATTCATTAACATAAGATAATATATGACACACATACGAGTCAATAAAGTTGCTTTAATGATACATAATAAAGTTAGTATCAGTAACTTAAATGCATCTATACAATGTTTCTTAAGAATAAAAATTAGCTTAACATTCACACAGTACAGAGAGAATATTAATATGAATTCGTACTTTGCTTCAATAAATAGAGGTAGAATACTATAAAATTATTTTAGACAATTGATATAATTTATGTAAATCTTCTTATGAAAACTTAAATATCTTTATTATGCAAATAAAAATATACATGCTTCTTATGACAGTTCGCATGACCAGTTTTTCAAATCAATCCAATTGGAAGATTGAAATTACTTGGAAAATAATCGACGACAATCAATATTCTCGTTCATTCAACAAAGATGGTGTTGAAATTTCTTTGGTATTCAATATGCTATGATCAGTTTGTCTCTTCAATGTGACAAAAAGATTGAAATTACTTGTCAAATAATCGACTATGATCGTGGAACTTACTCTACTGTCGAAAATGTCGATGATAGAGTTTAGTTAGGCTTCAATGTTCTCCATCACGGATTGAAAATAAAAAAAGTTTATATATTCAGAAATATTGTTGGTAATTAAGTAAACTCACTCAATATGTGTAGCTGAAGTCCACTGTCTTCGACTATATTACTTCTAACACAAATAAAATCACAATCTACCTATATTTTTCGATATTTACGAAGCATTCAATAATGACAACAACTCATACTGTGGCCTATTACCAACGAGGAATGGCATCTGACTTGGAGTAAGCTTTATCAATTATTAGTGTTTATATTTTACTACACCTTTTAAAGCGCGTATGAACGCTCTATTCGGTTTTAACTTGAAATAACACATGCGTTTTTAGAGTTTTTCAACACTAAAATCGAATATATATTGCACCACAGTGTTTACAGTGTTAAACTTTTTAACTTAATATTGAAAAATATAAATCGAAAATTAGTTCTTTCTTGAATCTGTTCTTTAATTTCATCTTCAGCAACATTAGCTAAAAAAAATTTTTTTATTTATTTTCATTTTTTTTGTTAAAACAGGATCATTTTCCTTGAAAATGTTTGTTTCAATTGAGATAGAAACAATTTTGACACATTTTGTTAATATAATTTTTTTAAATGAAAAAATAAGTAAATTATATCCTAAAATCTGTGAATAATTTTGTGTTCTGGTGTGTTGAAGATCTTGAAATGAAAATCTTGAATGAAAATTTTTTAAGTTAAACGATAAAATTTTTTTCCGAAAATAAAGTTGTGCTGTCTTTAGTTTCTTTTTTTTAATTTTTAATGATACAAATATTTCTTTAAACTTTTTTTAGTTTTCTTACTTCAGTTTTTTAAAAACTAAATTAATATAATTATTTTTAAAACAATGAAAAATATAATTCTTAAAATTTTTTAAGCAAATGCAAAAGTTGTTAATAATTTTAGACAAGCATCAAAAGTATTTATTTAAGTGCCAAAATTATGCGCCATTTATACTTTTCGTCATTTACGTAAAACTAAAATGTCTTTTGATGATAAAAACTAACTCAAACTATCTCAAACATTGGTTCTGTAAACCAAAAATCCCATACATAACAATACATTAATATCAGGTTTTAAATTATAATTCGAGTAGCTGCTTTTTGATCCAAAAAGCACTTTCGAATTATAATACAAAACGTACTTTATGTTGTTTTGTAACTTTTCTGAAAATTCATCAACCTGCGTTTTGATACCAAATATTTCAAGTATTTTTAAAATAATCTATAACCAATCTATTTTTAAGCGTGTCGAATCACACCTGTAGCAGTAGATTTAATGTGAAAAACTGAACGCAGGAATTGTGAAGAATATATTTTGCAGAAAATATCACCAAAAAAATTTCTCAGGAGGAATAATAGCGATAAGGTAATGAAATAAATTCTTATGATTACAAAAAGTAAAAAATACAACTTTAAAACAAATTTTTACACCGAAAAAAATTTTAGTGTATCTCAGTTCCAAAAATGCACTACATTAAACCAAAGTAGTTAGTGAAACACCACAACTAACTACACCAAGAAAGATCTTTTACAATACTTGGTGTAAAGTAGCCACCAGCATGTTTGTTATTCAGAAACATTAAAACTTATAATTACAGTAAGATAAGTTACACATTAGAGTCAGTAAAGTAATTTTTACTGCACTATATAAAACAAGAACCACTAATTTAGAATGCATATCTACACACTGTTAAAATTTTTTAGCGTATCTTAGCACAAAAAGTGGTGGTAACTGCTTTGCCCTTAAGTGGTGTATGGAGCACCATACATAACTCTTGGATCTTCTGCACTACTTGGTGTAACGTAGCCGCTATCATTTTTTTTTCATTCAGGTAGAATAAAATTTATAATTTCAGTAAGACATGATACACGTAAGAGTCAGTAAATTTATTTGACTATAGAATATAAAGTAAAAATCATTAATATAGAATGCATGTATACAATATTTCTTAAGATAAAGTAGTTTGTAAACTAAAGAAAAAAAATCACCGCAAGATGAATTAAGACAAGACTTAACAAAATTAAAGTAGATAAAAATTAACTATTTCAAAATTACTTAATCGAATTAAAAGATTTATGTAAATCATCTTATGAAAATACATTTATCTGTATAATCTAATTAAAAACATGCATGCATTTTTATAACAGTTTACTGACTTGTTTCTCTGAAAGCATTGTGCTAGTCAAAGGCGTCAAACTTACATCTTCTCTGCTAGATTATAAACAAAAACTATCGCTTTTGAGACTGTTTCCAAACGCACGCCAACATTGGTGGAAATAACTTATGTATGGATTAATAGTATCTTTGGTGAAAGCTTTATGAATTGTTGGTATTAAGATTTAACTGTACCTTTAAAGTGAATATGATTGCTCGATTTGGAATTAACTTGAAATAATAGTGTTATAGATTTTCGATGCCAAATTCGGATAGGTATTAGGTAATAGTTTTTACTGTGTGGATAAACAGTTACGTAACTAAAATGAAAAATATGAAAAAAAGAGGCAAATAAATAAATAAACAGAGAGTGCTCAAGAAAGACCACACTACTAGAGATATTATTTTGAAGAACAACTTAATTATATCACGTGAACAACAGCATTGTAAATAAATGCTAAAATAAATAAATAAACAATCATTACAATTATTACACTTATAAAAAATAATTTTAAAAGAAACTTCTAGAAAAATAAATATATAATAAGGACAAAATAAATGAAAGAGCGAAATAATAAACAAATAAAACAGAGAAAGAGAGAGAGAGATCCTATTTCCAAAGATAGTGATGCATGCAAACGTATACAATAACATTTTATTTAAATTGCCTATAACCTTAACAATATTAACAATATAATCTTTCCAATATTATAATTAAGCAATGACCTGATTCAATAATTTGGCTTTAAGCTTTTTAATTAGCAGAAAATGTAAGCAATTCAATATAATTTTTATTCAGTATAACTTTTAAAAAGAGCAAAGTTAAATGCATTATTTTCTCATTAAAAATAATTCCGATGAATCAGTGCATTCTTAGCACAAATTTATTTACGTTTTTATTAGTATTTTTTATTCAATATTTTCAAATTTATCGCAATTTTTCCTCTCACGATAGTTTGCATTGTCTACAAATAGTACGCTAATAAAAAAAGTTTGGACATTTTTAATTCCTTTTGGTACACTTTTTAGTAAGATGTGATGTAGTTAAGTAAATCAGTTTAAGATTATGTACAAATGAAAGAAAAATGTTTTTAATAAATAAATGAACAAAAACCAATGATTTTTTTAAAAATAGAACTTGATATTAAACTAATTAGAAACACAGATCTGCTCAATTTGAGTTAAGAAAAAGTTATTACACTAGAATGACATATTTTTATATCGTTTGAGCAGATTTCAAATATGGTATCCATTTTCTCAGTCACATAGGAATTTTTCATAAACTGGGTTTAAATAAATGGAGAAAAATTTCAATTTAGGTGCGTGAGAAATTAAACTCATACTATACAGACAAGTGTAGGTTTTTTCTGGTGTATATTTTGAAGATGAATTGAAAGAGATGAAACTCAAATCGGCAGGATTAGCTGCTTAGAAGTTATTAAGATTTTACGCACTCTGAGAACAGTTATACATTTATACCAATTTAGGCTCCTGACTTTGATATTTTAGCAAATAAAGGTATTCTTTTCCATGTATTTTTGAGTGAGGAATC
Source organism: Parasteatoda tepidariorum (assembly GCF_043381705.1). NCBI lineage: Eukaryota > Metazoa > Arthropoda > Arachnida > Araneae > Theridiidae > Parasteatoda > Parasteatoda tepidariorum. Next base: position 15,607,338 of record NC_092211.1, read on the forward strand.
GAATGAAAAAAAATCAATATCGATGAGACTAACAGTTTAAAAGTTATAGAAGTTTTTATGTATCATAAGTAAAATTTTGAAGGTATAAATATTTTCACCCATGACAAAGCTATATAGACAAGTCGTTGATAACACTATATAGTATATGCAAAAGCAATAAAAAATTAAGTCAATCTTAAATCAATCTTAAAAAATTAAGTTAACTTAGTACTAATAGTTTCGAAGCGATAAAGGTTTCATGTGGAAACGAATAAAAATTAAATTATAATTTTTATGCATAAATCCCATATTGCTTTGAAACTGTTTGTTCTAGTGACTTGATTTTAATAGACTAAGCGTAAAACAGTACATAGAAAATAATACCTCTCATGTCTAGAGGGTAATTTCGGAGAGAAAAAATTTTTAAGTCAACACAAATACTACATATCAGTGTAAAATTGTGCTTTTTATGCAAAATGTCAATAACTTGAAAGTTTTAATCCCGCCGACTTGTGATTGATTTCAATTCAGCTAAATAAAATACAATCGAAATAATAACTGATTTGAATAGATAGGAATATTCTATTTTCTTCCTTACAATAAGAGCCATAGATGGTTCTTCTTGAAAGGAAGAAAACTTAGAATTTAAAAATGAAATTTTTTTTAAAATAATGTAAGTTTTTTTTTTCTACTATTTTTTCGCATCACAGAATGACATAAATACTTCAAGTTTTACCTAGGAGGGATGATTTAATGCATTAACTGTTTATTCTTTTCTTCAGAAATTCTGAAGAATTCTTAAGAAATTTATTCTTTTCTTTCTTTCTACAAAAATAGAAATTTACTCTTTCTGAAAGAAAAAAAATAATATGCGTTGGAGTTAGTAGGGGAGAGTGGGGTCAATTGTAACAGAGTACGATTGTAACAGAGCAAAAATTTCGAGTGTCGGGTTCTAGATTTGGTTCCTAGGTGGCGCACAAGGTGTATTTAATAAATCTACATGTACACCCCTGCTGGCAACCATTTTTACGTACTTTTGAAAGAGTTACATCACAAAAGATATTTTCACGCTACGTAAGTACTTTTTGTGGTATTAGAATATTATATTGTAACAAAGTAATTTTGTTTAAACAAATAAAAATTATTAACCGAATATGTAAGTGGACACCTTAATTAACATTTAAGAAGAAAAAGATTAGTTTTGCTAATTAACTAGCATTGCTTTTAACAAATGAAGCTGACATGGCGTCTTGGGGACGATTGTAACAATAAGTAAAGGGACGATTGCAACAGCTGAAAATAAATAATCTTATGTTTACAAACCATTACTCTTTAAGAACTACCGATAGTTTCCTACATCATTTATATTATGTTGCATGTGCATTATTTTATTTGTCACCTTTCACAGCATAAATTAAAATTTTTAACCCCTTAAAGTTAAAAGTTTAACCCTTTAGGTCTCTGCTCATAATTATTTTTACTCCTAAAATATCACTACTATTTTGATACTAACTATGATAATATGTATAATTAACTATGTTTTAGTTGAATTTATGAACTGTTACAATTGACCCCGTAAGTGGGGACAATTGTAACAAGTGCACGACTGTCAAAAATTGTTAATAACTAATATAATTACATTTAAAATAAGGTTTTTTTTTTTTCTAGTAGAGGATAGTCTACTTTACTCGTCTGTCAATTAATACTAATAATATATTGGATTTTCTGTTAGTTAAAAATAGTTAAGTAAAAAATGTTACAATTGACTCCACTCTCCCCTACTCTTTCCGGAAATCAACATATAAAAACTTATTAGAATCATCCATTGGTTTCTAACATTATTTTTTTGGTTATAAGTTTTTGTAATTAAAAATTAATTACTTTGATGAAATGCGTAAAACTATTCATTACTTTTATTAAAACAATGAACTGTATACATAATGCAATACATTATATTTGGAGATGGATGAGATTGTGTGGTTAGCATTTGATATTGAAAAATGCCCTCTAACAGCAGCCCGATATAGGCCAAGGAGTTGTGGAGTTTAAGGATCCATAATTTCGGGACAAACGGCATGGTGGAGCCTATGTGATCGGTATCGAGCATCGGCCACCTTTATTTTCCAGACAAATTGGATGCCATCGATATGAAAGTGGGTGGGTTTTAAGTCGCCTTCGGGGATAGATCCTCAAACATTTTATATGATAGTTCAGCGTGTTAACCACTGTGAGTATAATGTAAAATGTATATTATTATATTGAAGCCTTTCGTTCTATCGAATTCTATGCCTTAAACAAACTAATTTCATATTATTTTATTCTCTGCTTTTATTGATCTCAATACTGATTGTTTTGAATTTTAAAACGATTTTGATCGTTCCTGTTGGAATTTTATTTAATATTTCTTAACGAAATTCTAAAGCTTTATGTTATAGCTGACCCTTACGCAACACCAAGTATAAAATATTTAATCACATATTATTTAAAAGAAAAAAAATAAATACAGAAACGTGTATAACTAGTAAGGATAGTAGCAATCAAAAATTTTAATTAGAAAACTAAGAAATTTTTTTATGAAAAAATACTTTAAAAATATTGAGATCACAGAAAGGGGTGATCACAGGTTACCCATTGACAAAATGGTTGTTGTCCAATATTTTTTTTTTTTTNAGTTTTTTTTTTTTTTCCCTTTTTTTTTGTGATATTCACCTGAATTAGTATTGAAAATGATCCAGTTTGAACTGCAGGTTAAAATTTCTGATTCTTTATTCAAACAAAAAATAAATAAATTAATTAATTAAATATCGTTCAAATGATGAAATTCTCCTTTATTCACAATTCAAGATGTATTTATGGGATATCTCTGGTCCCATATCTCAAAAATAAACTCAGGAACTTAATGCATAATAAAATTAAATGAAATAAAAATTATCAAAATAGATTAAAATTTATCAAACAGCTACGGTTACCCATAGCAGCGCAATGACGAAGCAAACGTACTGAGTACTATTACTCTTGATTACAGTTGAAAAGTGTGATGATCTCCTGCAAA